>NW_027281866.1:0-20000 GCF_046629955.1 Centroberyx affinis
TTTACTTTGATACTCTAAGTACATTTTGCTGCCAATACTTATGTACTTTTACTTGAGTAAGATTTTGAATGCAGGACTTTTACTTGTAATGGAGTATCTTTACATTGTTGTATTGCTACTTTTACTGCAGTAAAACATCTCAGTACTTCTTCCACCACTGGTTTTTAACGTGAAGCTGCTTTATTCAGTGTTTTTACCGGTTTTAATCACCGGGTCCGTTTGTTTTGGAGAGGAGGAGACCTGTAAAAAACCTCCTGAACGATGAAGACTGAAGGAATCCTAACCTAAAAATAAAACGATGAAGACTACAACTCCCATGATCCCACGCTACTTCACGACATCATCGACATTTTGTTATTGTTTTGATCGAGAGACCCCTAGCGGCAGAAAATTACATATTGTGCGTTTAAAATGCAAAAATATGACTTCCGAGAATGAAGTAATACACAGATCACAGCTTTGAGGAAGCAGCTGACAGTGTGGATGTGCGAGTCGAGGCGTTCTGACTGACCCCGGACGCTCCCAGCATGCCCGGCGAGAGCCTGATCACCCCGGACGCTCCCAGCATGCCCGGCGAGAGCCTGATCACCCCGGACGCTCCCAGCATGCCCGGCGAGAGCCTGATCACCCCCGGACGCTCCCAGCATGCCCGGCGAGAGCCTGATCACCCCGGATCACTCCGCTTCCTGTTAGAATAGACCTCCACTGTCTCTGAGGGGACGGACTAGATTTAATTAACTCTCTCTCTCTCTCACACAGGCTTTTCTCCTACCTCTCTCTACCTCCGATTTACACGTGTATACGCGGTAAACAAAGGTGCACACACACACACACACACACACACACACACACACACACACACAAAACACACACCTACAACTTCAGTGACAAATTGGACAGTGAGGAACGATGGAGGTTTGTTGGGAAAAGAAGAAAGAGAGAAGCCTTTGAAAGTCTCTCTCTCTCCCCTCTCCCTCCCCCCCTCTCTTTCTCTCTCTCTCTCTCCCCCCCATCTCTCTCTCTCTCTCTCTCTCTCCCTCTCTCGCTCTCTCTCCCTCTCTCTCTTTCTCCCCCCCCCTCTCTCTCTCTCTCTGTCTCCCTCTCCCTCTCCCTCTCTCTCTCTCTCTCTCTGTCTACCTCTCCCTCTCTCTCTCTCTCTCTCTCTCTCTCTCTCTCTCCAGTCCATCCATCACCCTCTCTTTACTGCTGAGTGGAGCCGGGTGTGATGGGATAGCAGGGCAGGCAGAGCTCTTATCATAGAATCACAACAGATAGAAAAGACATTGCCTGGTGGATCATGTTGAAACCCATTGCTAGACCCAAAATGGCCGCCTGTCGCCCCTGAATTACACCCACTTTCCCTTATTTTCCTCCTCTTCTTGCTCTAATTTGCTCTCGTCTGAAGATTAGACAAGAAATCCCAAGAAAAATGTCAAATGGTGCAGTATTTGCTGTTAGTTAGTCCTTCATTGATAATTTATTGTGAAGATATTGATCTTTTATTAAAAACTGCATATTGGCAAGTCAGTGTTGTCAACCTCTGATGCAATGGATATGAAGCAGCTTGATTGATTACATATTTGCTGTAGAATTGATCAGTACACTGTTTGTCTATGGGAAGACTGAATTCAATTAATTTAAATGTATTTATCCCTCATGGGGCAATTTGAAGGATGTAATTGAATTTTTTTTGTGTGATCGGATTTCACACAAATATGGATCAATATGTTTATTGTTATTAGTAGTAGTATTATTAGCATTATTCTCCTGGGTTTCAGTGGAGAGTTTTAGTGTCCCATGATGCTCTAAATGGTGTTTCAGAGGCTTTTCCATCCTGATGAGGAGAAAACTCAGCAGGGGAAGATTCAGATTCAGATTCAGATTCAGATTCAGATTCAGATTCAGATTCAGATTCAGAAAGCTTTATTGTCTATCACAAGTGTGACTGAAAATTGTCTTTGACGTGACTCATAATAAAAAGACATAAAAAGACAAACCACATAAAAACAAACAGACATAAGGGTTAAAAACATACATGAGATTAGGGGCAAAAAGAGTAAAAATACTGAAAAGAAACACTGAAATCTTGAACAAAATTAGAAAAATGTCACTTTTGGGATGTAAAAATGGAAAAATCCAGGTCCAGGAACATGTGTGAGTTGAAAAATCTGATGGAAACACTGAATACTTTGGGAGCTTTTTGGTATGAAAATGGTAAAATTTGAAAATATTGAATATTGGCACCAAATCTCAGCAGCTTTGGTCTTAAAAACAGTCGGTTCTGTGTGTCATGGTTCTGTGTGTTGTGGTTCTGTGTGTCATGGTTCTGTGTGTTGTGGTTCTGTGTGTCATGGTTCTGTGTGTTGTGGTTCTGTGTGTCATGGCTCTGTGTGTCGTGGTTCTGTCTGTTGTGGTTCTGTGTGTCGTGGTTCTATCTGTTGTGGTTCTGTGTGTCGTGGTTCTATCTGTTGTGGTTCTGTGTTTTCACAGAAACAGAGACTCTGCTGCTGGGGGATTATTTATAGACTGAACCAGCCACCCACCCCCTCTGGATATAATGTGATCAACTGCATTACATCAAATCATATTAATGCACCTCACAGAGAGGGTGGTGTGGTCAGTGGGGGGTGGGGGGGGGTCATAAATGTCAAAGAGAGAGAGAGAGAGAGAGAGGGAGAGGGAGGAGGGTTTTCTGCCCCTAATTATCTAAATGTTTCTTGATTTCACTTCAGTCGCAATTACAAATGTATTTCCTGACAAAGAAGTCTGCTTGGATTTAATGATGGAGGGAAATTGAGAATGTGTGTGTTTGTGTGTGTGTGTGTGTGTGTGTGTGTGTGTGTGTGTGTGTTTCATTTTACTTTTAATTAACCAGCCAATTAAGTCAATTAAGAACAAATTCTTATATACAATGACAGACTGGCAAGAAACAAAATGCCTCCATATGGAACCCCAATACTACTACTGATATACTACTGATATACTACTACTATACTGCTGCTGATACTACTACTGCTGCTACTAATACTACTACTAATACTAATACATCTACTACTACTACTACGATTACTAATAATAATAATACCCTTATTTCTATAAAATACATAAGAGGGAGGCAATACAAGCAGGCTAGTAGTTTGCAGAGGGAAACAGAAAATAAAAAAACAATGCAACAACAACATGATGACTAAAAGCAACTGTTAGTGTCTGTGTGTGTGTGTGTGTGAGTGTGTGTGTTTGTGTGTGTGTGTGAGTGCTACACTGATATGTAAATTCACCATCAAAGCATGTATTCATGCATTTTCAGATGATCATTTTTGTTTCCATTTTTTATTTTCTTAATTTCTCACGTCCATCACCATACAAGACTCACAAACACACACACACACCCTGCCCACACTGCCATACAACTGTGCACACACACACACACACACACCACACATACAAACATGCATACACACACACACACACACACACTAAGCATGAGAAAACAGCGCCTCTGGGAGTTTGGGAGTTTCGGGGTTTGACAGGATCGGAGCTGGGCGCCTCATTTTGCTCTTGATCAAAGATGAAAGGCGAGCAAGGTCCAAACACACACACACACACACACACACACACAAACACACACAAACACAACACAAACACACACTCAACCTTCCCAATGCCCACCATCACCCACAAGCCTCGTCTCTCTTTGAAGACAAAGCTGATGATGCTGGACTGGTTCTTACAGGAGTCAAAGGGCTCTGGTAGATGCTGAGTGTGTGTGTGTGTGTGTGCGTGTGTGCGTGTGTGTGTGTGTGTGTGTGTGAGAGAGAGAGAGTCTATATTTAGACCTTGCTCGCCTTTCATCTTTGATAAAGAACAAAATAAGCCGCTCAGGTTCAATCCCCTCAACAGTTAATGTTTTGTCGACCATCTGCCTGCCGAAGTGTCTTTGAGCAAAACACCAAACCTCTGCCTCAGCATCCGCTAAACGCCTCAATCAACTGTCAACTGAGAGAAGGAAAAAAGAGAGAAGAGAGAGAAAAAGGCTGCGTTCAACAGCCAGCATGTTCTGATCAGTTTCTCTGAGCTCTGCAGTGTTTCCTCCTTCAGTTCAGTTGGTTTGTCCAGGTTAGAGCGATGACCTTTGACCTCTGGTGGTACAGAGAGTCTCAGTCCTCTAACAAGAGAACTGACACTCCAACTACAGGAAACTACTCCGAAACACAAGGGATTATGGGTAGAAGGAGACGGAAAGCCTAGCAGAACAAAATGAAGTCTGGACTGACGCTTATATTCAGCTGTTTCTTCTTCATGTGTTCTTAACTGGTATGGACACCACAGAAGAAGAGACAGACAAGTCCAGCATGTTAGATAAAGTAACAGAGACTGGAGTCAGATTTGTTTTTTCATGACAAGTTGGCGAAACTGTCCAATAAACAAGCTGCTTCCTGAGTCATGTGACTTTTGTTTACAAGCCCTAGTTGGCTTGTGATTGGTCGGTTTGAACCTAAACAAACTAAATACAAAAATGCAACAAAATCAGTGTTTCCACTCCAAAGAAAACCAGCTGTAGGAGCGATCAAACCTAAAAACACCTGCTGAAGAAGTCTGAGTCCAGTTTGTTTTTGAAGTCCAATAAACAAGCTGCTTCCTGAGTCATGTGACTTTTGTTCACAAGCCCTGGTTGGCTTGTGATTGGTCAAGTTTGAACCTAAACAAACTAAAAACAAAAAATGCAACAAAGTCAACGGTTCCACTCTGGCTGGTCCAGACCAAAGAGAGAGACTGAACCCTAGAAACACCTGCTGAAGAAGTCTGAGTCCAGTTTGTTTTTGAAGGTTCACAAATGTGATAAAAATTGCTGACCGATCGCTCTGCGCTTAACTTGAAAGGCTGAAACGGACCGAATGTGAAAAACAAGATTGTGGAGAAGAAGAAGAAGAAGAAGAAGAAGAAGAAGAAGGAAGTCGATAAGGGCGGTAAAGTTGCACTCCTCCTCCTCCTCCTCCCGGCTTATCGTCTGAAGGCCAGCCGGTGTTTCCTCTGCAGAGTTCAGAACCAGAGAAATGAAGAGTCCCGTGACATTTCTGAGCAGGCAGAATCTTATCTCCGCCCGGGACCGCTGTCCTCCGTGTGAACTCCTCCTCCTCCTCCTCCTCCGCCGCCGCCGAGGAGAACATATCATCACTCCCCAGATATCAGCTGACCGATCCTGGAGGCGGAGTGGATCTTTCCGATTGCCTTTTGGAAGCGAACGTCTGATTCTGATTAATGTTAAGCGGAGAGGAACTCAGCTCAAATAAGACTTAAATGACATTTGTAAAATCTGCAAAGGCCTCTGGCTGTTTTTTTTGGGGGAGGGCTTTTTTTTAATTTTTTTTTTAATGAGAATCCATCACCATTACAGACATGACATTTTTGTCTGCACTCTGATCCAGAGTGACTTACAATAAGTGCAGAGGTAGAAAAGGCTTTTTAAAGTCTGTGTAGAAAACAACAGACCCGGCCCAGGTCTGGAAAGCAGTCAGTCCAGTACACTCTCTGTTGTGGTTTTGGGTCTTTTGGTGCGTTTTGTCCGTTGAGTTCTGTACCAAAAGGCAGATGACATGAATTCATACATATTTGAGAAGTGAACTATCCAATTTCATAAATATCTATAGATATTTAGACAAGTAAATCAGGTCTGAAGTTAGACACAAGCAAGAGACTCAAACCCTTAGATTGCATTTAGCCGACATTTGTAAAAAGGATCATAAATCAATGGATTAATTTCTGAGAAACTTAAATGAGAACAGTAGGGTTCATCCTCAGGATTCATTATTTTCATTATTACCTCTGACAAGGAGGTTATGTTTTCAGTTTTGTTTGTTTGTTTGTCTGTTAGCAGGATTACGGAAAAACTACTGGCCCGATCTTCATGAAACTTGGTGGAAGGGTGTAGCATGGGCCAAGGAAGAACCCATTACATTTTGGAGCGGATCCGGATCCGACTCACGAACAAGCAATAATAGCACGAACCTTGGGGGAGGTCTGCACTCTCCGAGTGCCCTGCTAGTTGATTGTGAATTTGTGGTCCAACACTGTGTGGAATTGACCACATGAGCGTTAACGGACAATATAATGTTCAGAATTAGAGAGTAGATGATTTACATGGTCCTGTCTGATTTTACCTGAAGGGACAGAGTGACAGTGAAGAGACATTCACCATTTGAAAAAGTGACCAGAGTAGATTAAAAGGTAACGAACCTGTGACCTCTGGTCAGAGATGAACAAACAAAAAACTATTATATTTTCATTAAAAGCAGTAATTTATGCCTTTTTCTCCTTTAGAAGAACCTTTATCTTCAATATCAGTTTGAAACTATTTACTTTGTGTACCGTGAATTTTCCTTCCTGTCAGCCTGGACAGGAGAGTAAACTCTTCTGTAAATAAAAACATGGATAAACTCAGTTTATTAGGGTTTACCCTACACTACATCGCTGAAAGTGGCACTTTAAAAATTTAAATTTATTTGAGTACTTTTAAAAGATAGCAGGTAAATCTTAGGTTGAAAAGTCCTTGGTTGACAAAATGACACCCATTCATCAGACTGGATCCTTTACGTTTCACAGATAAATAAACAGCTTCAGACTTCAGGCAATGATAATCCCTCAATATTAATTTACAGACTTGAAACACTGTGGATGATGAAGTTGTGCTCAACAGATTCAAAAGGAGAGCGATTCAGGATGGTTATTAATATGCAAACCATACTTCTGGTGTCAAAGTTGTTTAGGAATACAAATTGCACAACCTTTGCAGATGCAGTTTTTTAAACGGCTGAAAATGAGATCGTAATGATGTTTTTGTTTTGCTCCTTACTTCATTAAAGCTGCTCCGTGGAGCAGTTTTAAATATCGATATATCACTTTAAAATTAATCATGATATCTTGGTATAATTGCCAGAAACCAATGAGTCCATAGTGGAGCTGATTGGTCTCCTCTATCTCACTCCAGTAGTATTGTTAGTTCTAGTGTTTCCCCACATTAAGACTACATTTCCCATCAGCCCCGTTGCTCCCTGCCCCCCCCCCCCCCCTCCCTGAAGAGGATCAACATGTTGGAAGTGATTTCTCCATCTTCCTTTCCCTCCTTCCACCATCTGCTGCCAGAAACTCTTTCAGCTTTAGCTCCGTTTGCTCTGGAAGAACAGAACCTCTTCCTGTTTTGTGCCGTAAAGCGATCCAGCAGATTTCCCTCCAGATCCACCAGGTGAAGGAGAAACTATGGAGGATGCAGAGTAGAGGCTGATAGAGGCTGACAGGCTGACCACTGATGGACTGGTTTGTTTACAGTAATTATACTAAAAGCTCAAAAATAATGCAGTGATGATTTATTGATGTTAAAATGCTATATATAGCACCTTTAATCAAGCATTGGAGTCTTAAAATCTTTTTTTTTTGTTTTAAAGGTACAAGTGAGAAAATCGTCCAATTGGAGTGAGATGTCACTTGTTTCCAACACATATCAGCTTGTTTCAACTTTTTTTTTAATCATGTCATTTTCTTGACAGCAGTGGAGCGATCTGCCTTATTCTGCCTTGTTTGAAGATATTCACAATCGTTTCTAGAAAATTACTGAAACAAGTCAAACTGCATTGGAAACCAGTGGAGTTATCTCACCTCATTGGCAGATTTTTTTTAACGTTAAAATAAGATACAATAAGGTTTAAAGCGTCAACATGAGACTAAAGGACTTGTTAAGATGGAGATGGGACAGTCTTCTTGGCGTTGGTCTGGTTTGTTTACGGTAACTGCTCTAATGTCTCAGTCTGAGTTAATGTGGTTATGATTTATTGATGTTAGAATGCTACACTTAGCATCTTTAAATCTCTCTTTCAAAAAGACAAGGATGCTCTTCATCTTGTCCTCCCTCTGAGCCTATTCTTCCAAGCCAGTGAGCTCGACTCCCTCCCTCTCTCTCTCTCTCTCTCTCTCTCTCTCTCTCTCTCTCTCTCTCTCTCTCTCTGTGTGTGTGAGTGTATCTACATCTTCTGCTCTGTTTTAGTGGGATTTCTCCACAGCGAGACCAGAGATCCTGTGGGAGGATTTAAGTCATTTCACAGCGGCTTGACCTCAGCTCGCCTCTGTTTTGGCTTTTCCCTGAAAACCTCTCCATTACCCAGCAGATACTGTCCAATGACAGGAGAGAGAGAGAGAGAGAGAGGAGAGAGAGACTGAGAGAGAGAGAAAGGAGGGTGGGAGGGGAAATGGAGTCAGAAAGCGATGGAGAGACAGAGAAAGAGAGGTTTTTATTTTATTTAACCTGCATTTAACAAGTTTTTTCACACTGAGATTAAGGATTTCAGTAGAAGCAAGATAAACCAATTTAAATTTATCAGAATATAATGGAAATCAAAGACAGAATGAAGTAGAATTGTCTATAAAATCTCTCTAACTTCCAGCATCCACTAGACTCCTGTGAAACCAGCAGGTTCTCGTTGCCAAAACCTGTTTAAATCTGGACTAAACCAAGGAAAGACAGCTGCTTATCGAGTCTTTCAGTATCAAATTCATTTCTGATGTATGTATGAACTTCTGTCACTGATCTTTGGTTGGATTAGACCCACAACGCCTCCAGAAGGATTAACAGGAAGTTGTGGTGTTGAAGAGCCGCTCTTCTCTTCATCTTTGGCGTCAGAAGATTTCTCTAATCCCAAAATGTGATATCAGGAGCCGTGTGAGACATGTCAGCAATCAAAGCAATGCAACTTGATGTAACTCTGTGCAATTTCCACACAGACTTCACGTGAAAATATGATGTTAGACCAATGTAACAGAGATAATTGGATTATATATCAGTCATTTCTGTCCAAGGACTCCAAACTAATCCTGTGTGTCGGTATTCTTCAGTAATGGATCCCTACTATGACTGTTAGCATGGAGCTGCTATCACTCAACATAGCGGATGCTAAAGTGTTAGCATGGAGCTGCTATCACTCAACATAGCGGATGCTAAAGTGCTAGCATGGAGCTGCTATCACTCAACATAGCGGATGCTAAAGTGTTAGCATGGAGCTGCTATCACTCAACATAGGGGATGCTAAAGTGCTAGCATGGAGCTGCTATCACTCAACATAGCGGATGCTAAAGTGTTAGCATGGAGCTGCTATCACTCAACATAGCGGATGCTAAAGTGTTAGCATGGAGCACCGCAGCCAATGATCTACCAGGAACATGAGGATGGTTTTGGTGTCTGTGTTCTCATCACTTTAAGGAAAGATGGCAGAGTGAGAAAAAAGGAAAAGAGGGAGAGAGAGGTTAACACAAGGGTTGTGTTTACCGTGTTCACGAGAAGAGTCCATATGAACCCCCCCCCCCCCCCCCCCCCCCCCCCCTCCTGTGGGATTCACGATTTCGGAAGTGGAAATTTTCTGAAAGCTCCAAGTTCACGAGTGTTCAGAAATGGCGGAGGCCGTGGAAGTTCATTTTTCAGTGGATGGTAAGTTAATATATTGTAATTTTAGTAGTATAGAGTTTTTCTTAGTAATTTTATAATATGTCTGAGGAAAATGTTGATATTCCCAACGGCCTCATCTTTTTCCTCTGTCATTATGCCTTTGCATTTCCTGCATTGCGTTACCCGCTTGCTAGCTAGCTAAATTGTTAGCCTTGGTGGCTTCAAGACACCGTCAGCAGCGGTGCTCTCACGACTTAAAAACCACTTGAACACCAAGCATGTCGTGTTCATGACTTCCCATGTCGTAACCATGAGTTCCATTTGAAGGCAGCAACAAGCATTTTATCAGTCAGTACTGAACTTATTCCTCCAGCAGCAGCCTGTCTCTCTCTCCTGCTCCTGTGGTGGAGAAACTGGTCTCTCTCCTCTTCTCTGATGGATCTCTCCCTGATGTGATTGTTGAACGTCTCTTGGTGCAAAATGGCGGCTCTAGAAAGAAGCCCTCGCTCTTTGGTTCTGAGGGACTGACACCAAAACCAGACGTTTACATCACTCAGACAGTATTTCAGGGTGGAGTTTTTCCTTTAACAGCTAAGTTGACCCATGGATCAAACTCCTCTGTATTCCTTTAAGCTTCAGCGGCGCTCGGCTGCTGGTCATGTGACCTCCTGGCTGTGATGATGTCACCAGCAGCTACGTTACGAGCAGTTTAGCTAACCATGCATGTTACAGCCAGCTGACCGTGAAGTCTGGAAACCTCCACTGGGAAGAAACTACTGACAAGACACACATTAACCTCTCTCTCTCTGTCTCTCCGTCTCTCTCTCTCTCTCTCTCTCTCTCTCTCCCTCTGTCTCTCTCTCTCTCCCTGTCTCTCTCTGTCTGTCTCTCTCTCTCTCTCTCTCCCTCTGTCTCTCTCTCCGTCTCTCTCTCTGTCTCTCTCTGTCTGTCTCTCTCTCTCTCTCTCTCTCTCTCTCCCTCTGTCTCTCTCTCCGGCTCTCTCTCTGTCTCTCTCTGTGTGTCTCTCTCTGTCTCTCTCTCTCTCCCTGTCTCTCTGTCTCTGTCTGTCTCTCTCTCTCTCCGTCTCTCTCTCTGTCTCTCTCTGTCTGTCTCTCCCTCTGTCTCTCTCTCCGTCTCTCTCTCTGTCTCTCTGTCTGTGTCTCTCTCTCTCCCTGTCTCTCTCTGTCTCTCTCTCTCTCCCTCTGTCTCTCTCTCTCTCCGTCTCTCTCTTTGTCTCTGTCTGTCTCTCTCTCTCTCCCTCTGTCTCTCTCTCTCTCTCACGTCATCTATTTCACGTCATCAACTACGACGCAGTCCCTGATTGGCCCGTTTACATTGTAATTTCAGGAAGTCGATGTGGGCGGCTAGAAGTCCAGACTGATCCGTGGAGCGAGACAGAATGTGAGGTCACATGATCAGGATGGTCTCACCAGGCTATGAAATTTCAAAACTCATTTTAGTTTGTTTTTTAAATAAAATTTGCTTGTTATCATGAGTTCAGATGGCAGAATTGTGTCACAATTTCCCAAAAATCACCATATCATCACCATATGATTCCACTGAATCACCATAAACCATAATATTGAATTATTGCCCAGCTCTATTTTATCACTATGCTTATGAGCACCTTCATGCATTACATTCATTCTCCAAACCTAATCCTAATCCTAACCTTAAACCCAAACCCTAATCCTTATCTAATGTGTTAAAGAGGTGAGAACCTGCCAAAATATCCCCACCTGGGAGGATTTTCCCTCATCTTGCTATCCTTGTGAGGACATTTAGGCCTCGTGAGTACAGGAATACAAGAACACACACACACACACACACACACACACACACACACACAGATCCAAGGGAATGTGTGTGTGTAGTGAAATAAAGAAATCTGCATATACAGATATACACACCAACTCCGGCAAATACATTTGTATACACAGAAATCGAAGCCAATGCACACACACACACACACACACACACACACACACACACTCCTATAACATCCAGTTCTATCAGGTTAGAGCAGGAATCATAATGACTTCTATCAAACGGCCCTCTAGAGTGGAATAAAACCTCCTCTTCTTCCTCCACAAAGAACAAGAAGCACGTACTTTGTGTGTGTATGTGTGTGTGTGTGTGTGTGTGTCCAAAACTAAACCTGTGTGTGTGTGTGTGTGTGTGTGTGTGTGTGTGTGTGCGCGTCCAAAACTAAACCTGTGTGTGTGTGTGTGTGTGTGTGTGTGTGTGTGTGTGTGTTACTCTGAAGGTAGCTAACGTAGGAGGATTTGTAGCAGCATAAAACTTGCTGTTTTCTGTGTATGCAAACATATTCCTGAGGGTGTGTCTGCCTCTGTGTGTGTATCTGTGTGTGTGTGTGTGTGTGTGTGTGTGTGTGTCTGTGTGTGTGTGTGTGTGTGTGTGTGTGTGGGAGGTTCTGTCCTGACATAAAGTCAGCCTTCATGATCCGATGGCCTGAGACGTCGCTGCTGCTGCTCCTCGTAAATCGCCTCCTCACAAGGAGAGACAAGGAGAGGACAGACTGTGTGTGTGTGTGTGTGTGTGTGTGAGAGTGTGTGTGTGTGTGTGTGTGTGTGGGGGGGTGGGGGGGGGGGGGGCAGTATGAACTTATGCAGGATCACGCACTGTGATTTGGGATATTACTGTGCCTTGTTTCCATGCATGAAAATTAGTTCACTTTGAGAGCGTGTGTGTGTGTTTCTAGTGACAAGGAATTAACCTGTGTGTGTGTGTGTGTGTGTGTGTGTGTGTGTGTGTGTGTGGATGAACCCAGAGGAAAAAGGTAAAATTTATAATACTGATTATGCTGAATGTTGCATATGCTGAATGTTGTGATCCTGAATTTTAATCACGATTAATAGATTAAACTTTATTGATCCCTGTGGGGACATTTGATGGCTGCAGCAGCAAAACTAACAGGATTCAGCAGGAAAAAGACAAATCGAACATAAAAACTCAAAGAGAAAATAAAAAATACCAATAACAGTAAGAGATAGTGTCTTTATGCACAGTTTAGTGCCAAGTAAAACAGAGAAAATAGAATTTCATGTCTATTTGCTTTACATATTTATTGATCAATACTGCACTGGTTGTCTATGGGAAGACCTGAACCTGAATTCAATTCAATCCAGCTTTAAATGATGCAATTGATTCTAATGAGACTAGGAGACTAATGGATTTCACACGTATGGATCAATACTGTTAGTATTATTATTATTGTTCTCCTGGGTTTCAGTGGAGAGTTTTAGTGTCCCATGATGCTCTGAGTGCTGTTTCAGAGGCTTTTCCATCCTGAAAACAAGAAAATTCAGGGAGAAAATACTTGTGAATATTATGTTTTCGATGCCGGTTGTTTGTTTGTTTGTTTGTTTGTTTGTTTGTCTGTCAGCAGGATTACGGAAAAACTACTGGCCCGATTTTCATGAAACTTGGTGGAAGGGTGTAGCATGGGCCAAGGAAGAACCCATTAAATTTTGGAGTGGATCCGGATCTGACTCACGAACAAGCTGCCCTTCTAGTTATTATTATTGTTCTCCTGGGTTTCAGTGGAGAGTTTTAGTGTCCCATGATGCTCTGAATGCTGTTTCAGAGGCTTTTCCACCCTGAAAACAATAAAATTCTGGGAGAAAATACTTGTGAATACTTGTGATTTTTTTTTTTGTATGAAATTTATCAAATTCAATCATATTTAATATTGGCACAAAACATGGACGACTTCAATACAGACATATTGATATCAATTACAATTACAATTTCCCATTTGGCAGACGCTTTTATCCAAACAAAGCGATATACACGTGAGATTTTAATACAACACAAGCAAGGTTGTAGTCAGTTTTTTTTTTTTTGTTGTTGTTTTTGTTTTGGTTACACACTCCATGAGAAGGTGTTCACTAAAGAGCTGGGTCTCTAGCCTTTTCTTAAAGATTGAGAGGGACTCTGCAGATCGAATGGAGTTTGGTAACTCGTTCCACCACCGAGGAACCACAGAAGAAGAGTCTGGCTAGAGACTTGGGGTCTGGAAGCCCTGAAACCCCTAAACCCCGGTCCACACGGCTGTCGCCCTGCCAGACCAGACTGCCTGCTGCAGCAGACTCTGTCGTTTGGCTGGTGGCAATTTCACACTCTGACTTGATTTTTTGGTTTACACTCATCTGCTGAGGGGGTTTCATGAACCCTGGGCCTTGGAAACAATTCAGAATCAACTGAAATGATTTGAAAAGCTGCAGGAGATGCAGCGGGGGGGGAATGAGTGCGTTTTCCTCAGACTTCAGCCGGACGAGCAGCTGAACGGACTTTATTATTTACAGAGTAAGCCGGAGTTTATTCCTTCCTCTTTCCACCGGTGAGTCACCGCCCGCCCGCGCCGGTGTTTTGTCTCCACTAACAAATTCATGAAAGGTAAGTGGCCATCATCCCACTCCATTACCTCCACGCAGCGTTTATCCTGCGCCGCTGCCCCCCGTCTGAACCGGCCTCCTCCTGACTCAGCCTCCTGTCCTTCACCGGCCCGCTGAGGCTCGGGGTGACGGGGAAAATGACCCCATATGTTTCGGGGAGTTTTTGCTGCGTCTGAAACGCAGCAAAAACCCCTCCCCCCGGTCTGGGAAGTGATGACGTGGGATGCCAAGGGAGAAAAACTGGCTGGAGAAAAAGTGGTGGCGTTGCATATTTGGAAGTATGACCAATAAGTAAAACCGGATTAAAGGAATGTATAAAGTTTTGGAGGAACATTGGTCCATTTAGTGAGAGAGAACATGGACACCAACATCATCCATGTGTCCCTGGTAGGTCATGTGCTCCATGCTAACACTTTAGCAGCCACTATGTTGAGTTATAGTAGGCGACTAGAACTATCTCAGAAGTGAGACTAGAGTTTAGAACTTATAGCAGCTGTGAAGTTAGATGGTCAGTGATCGTAAATGACAGCCAAATCTCACAGTTGTGTGAGATTTGGCTATTGTACAAAAATAGCATACTGTTTTGAACTAGCAGGGACTTCTTTCCCTGTTTCCACAGGAAGTGAAGGTGGTGGGCGATGACAGACTCTGTATTAAGCTAAAGTCATTGCACAGTGGATGAATATGTGGTTTCTCACCTGAAATAAACCTGGCAACATTAGCTGTATTGACTTTATGATACTTCATTTTCAAAATTTAGAAACAACAACAACGTTTTAGCACCAAAACATCAGTGTTGTTCCTTTGGATCATGCTAATGGCCTTCTATCACTCAACATAGTGTATGCTACAGTGTTAGCATGGAGCTATTCTCACTCAGCATATTGGATGCTAAAGTGTTAGCATGGAGCACTGGAGCCAACGATCCATTGGAAACACACGGATGATTTTGGTGTCTATGTTTACATCAATTAACATGTAAATTGACCAACAAGATAATCCACCAAAAACTCAGTGTATTCCTTTAAGTTTGCTTTCCAAGAAGCTTGGACTATTCTCTTTTTCCTCCATATTTCCTTCAGACTTTGCCGTCTTCTTCCTTTTATCCCTTGCTATTCCACATTTCTACCCTCCTTCCCTCCATTGCATCCTTGCTCCAATCCTTCTACTCTCCTTCCTTCCTTCCCTGGAAAATTGCAGTAACCTTAAAACCAGATTTCCTATACAGCAGCAGTGCTAGGAGCCATACTGTATGTAGCAGAGGAACTTCCAATTACTCCAATATTATCCTTTAAGGAGAGATATGTACATCAAAGATCGAAGTAAAAAAAAGAAAAAGAGAAAACTATTTCTTAGTCGATTTCAAAGACTGACCTTAAATAAATGTATATATGATACGATTGCGTATTTCCTATGGATAAATGTCTTGGGAAGCGCTCCAAGTGATGCAAAAAAAAAAAAAAAAAAAATTACTATTCCACTCTCCGTTTGAAAGATTGACCTCCCATTAAGTCATATATGGATTTTGGAAGAGCCATTACCCGCGTTATCTGCTCCGCTGTGTCGAAACGACTCAAGTGGAAAAAGAGAAAAGAGCTTTGTAGTGAATTTCAGCAGCCGGCCGCTCACACAGTAAATTCACGCGCTGTGTAGATGTGGGACTGCTCACTCCACTTATTAACCGTCTTTAAAGAAGCACAAAGTCAGAGATTAGCTCGATACGAAGGAGCATTAAATGGGACTTTTTTACGTTTCCATCAACTAAAAAAACACTATTCTGCAGCCTTGTATATTTTACACTGAAGGCATTTGACTCGTTCCCTTCACATTTATCTGTTTCGGTCTGTATATATATTTTCTGTCTTTATTTCAGAGGTTTCATTTAATGTGATGTTAATTCCTGACAGATGTGGACATAAAATGGTGGAAGTTAATAAAATGGAAGCCTGTTAACTTGATTTTAGAGGCTGACCTTTCATGAAGCCACATGGAACGAGGTTTTATCCTGATATTAGGTCCTGATTGATGTAAAGTGGGTGGGAAACGAGCCAAACGCTGGTAAATGTTGATCATTGACTACATTTACATGGACAGCAATTATCTGATATGAACCTGATTGAGACAATAATCTGAATAAGAAACTGCCATGTAAACAACATTTTATGATTCCCTGAACCTGAATAAGCTCACAGTCAGTAAGGAGAATCACATTAAGACAGAGGTGGGACTCGAGTCACATGACTTGGACTCGAGTCTCAGTTTGAATTGTTTGAGGCTTGACTTGATGCAATAAAGAGAAGACTTGAGACTTGACTTGACTTGGGTTCTGGTGACTTGGGACTTGACTCTGACTTGTACTCTGATGACTTGAAAAGGTTTCTAAAGTCTTGACTTGAGATCTTGTGTTTGTGTAAATGACTTAGATTGAAAGTGATGAGATTTGTTCCAGCAGACGACTGAATTTAAATTCTGTTTTCTGAATTTGTATGGAATGATTGAATTTATTGAAGTTGAAACTGATTATAGAAATCAAACTCATGATGCTCTTACCAAGTTTTTATCCTATTAAAACCATATTGCATTGAAAAGTCCTAGATATTTAGTTTTCTTTAAGATATTAAATTGATACTGGACTCTTGATTTGACAGATAAATCTGAATATTGTCTTATTTAGACGAAGGCCAATAGTCGGATTATTGCTGTCCATGTAAACATAGTCAGTGTCTGTTCAGTTAGTTTACACTAACAGCCACTTTAGCAGGTAAACAAACATTATCCAGAAAGTCCTGTTCTATTCTAAAAATCATATTTGGCTTATTAAACAGTGAAAGCGGCCGCTGAATTTGGGAATCCATCCAAAGGCTCCTGTACTTTACTAATCTGGCTGTAAATAATTCAAAGTGCAAAAAGGAAAACCATTCTGTATTTTGCTTCATAGGCTTCGACTCAGAGAGAAAGAGATGGAAAGTGACATTTTTGATGTGAGTTTGTGACATCAGTCGAAGTAAGTGGTGTATTATTTTAAAATGATATAATTGACCGTCGTCCTTGAAGTCGTGTGGAGAGTCCAGCTCCCAAACGAGTCTCTGCCGTTTGAAAAGACTGAAATCTGCTCTCACTAAATGACTGAAATGAGTGAAATTGCGTCTCTTTTAAAGGATAATAGGTTCAACTCAGCCGACAACAAGATTACACTTTTTTACAGAATGGATCCTCCGTCATTTAGAGACACTGACAGGTGAATTTCAGACCGTGTTGCTGAGGAGATAAGGAACCGGACTAATGTCTCTTTGCAGAAATTCACATCGGTGTTTCGTTTTCTCCTTTCCCTCCTTGCTTCCTCCTCTCTTTCCTCTCCCTCTTCCTCCTTACCTCCTTCCCTACCCTCCTCCCTCCCTTCCCTCCCTCCTTGTGTTGCGGATTCAGTTTCCGTCGCCCCTTTCCTCTCATAAAGATATATGAGCTTAAGGTTAATTGACGTTTCTGTAGGGAATCAATGACCGGGTGACGAGCGATCGCCCCGGCGGGTGTAAACACAGACACACACACACACACACAGTGACACACACACACACACACACACAGCCGCACACACACACTTCACATCCACTCGCAGTGAGGAGGCAGAGGTAGGAAGCTCCAAAAAATCTGCAGCAGACTCCTCATGCCCTATGGGCCCGTTCAATATTTAATACTCAGCTCAATATTCAATGTATCTATCCTGCCAAACGCTTAATAATATAGCAGTGAGGAGAAAATAATGAGGAGCGTCTGCATTTAGTGAAAAGGGTCTCGGTATCTTTTGGAAAGAGAGGAGAGAGAAGACTCAGATTCAGGATCACATCTCGGAAATCTAAGACTTTCTGTCAGCAATTTTATCATTTTCAACTATCATGCGAATAAATCTTTTCATTTTTTGTCGTAAATAATCACCAGACCTGTTTTTTTTTTTTTAATGTGTAACTGTTCCACTCCTCCGTCAGACTCCAGATCACATCTTCACTGCACAACCGCTCGGCTCAACCTTTGCTCCCCATAGGTCTGAAACTTCCCACATCCATCATGAGTCATGAATGCACCATTACTCAAAGTAATAATGTGATTCATTTTCATAGAAATAAATGTCTGTTTTACTCCTTTCCATCACAGATTGCTCTAACTCAACAGTTAGCATGAGCAGTGTTAGCAACCATGGCTGAACAGAGAATCCAAACTCCGCCCACACTGTTTGATTGGCAGGTGAATGGGAATGAATGAGCGCTTAGCAACAGCCTAAGAGACTAAATAAAAAAAAACAATAATCTTGTTGATTACCTCTTTAATTATGTGAGGATTTCATTTCCAAAACACTTCATACTACTTTAAGGAAAAAAACATACAGAAACCCAAATCCAAGCTCCGCCCACACTGTTTGATTGACAGGTGATCAGAATGAATGAGTGCTTAGCAACAAAAATGGAGACTAAATAAAAAATAAAAAAATAAAAAAATAAATAATCTTGTTGATTACCTCTTTAATTATGTGAAGATTTAATTTCCAAAACACTTCATACTACTTTAAAGAAAAACTAAAACTGCATCTAAGTTGCATGCAAGCTCCGCCCACACTGTTTGATTGACAGGTGATCAGAATGAATGAGTGCTTAGCAACAAAAAGGGAGACTAAATAAAAAACCCCAAAAAGAAACAAACAATAATCTTGTGGATTACCTCTTTAATTATGTCAGGATTTCATTTCCAAAACACTTCATACTACTTTAAGGAAAAAAACATACAGAAACCCAAATCCAAGCTCCGCCCACACTGTTTGATTGACAGGTTGATCTGTGGGAAGTGCAGTGCAGAAACACCACAGCAATGAGGCTGAGCACCAAAGATGGCGACTGAATAAAAACCAAATAAAAAATGAGGATCTGGCGGATTACCACTTTGAAAACCTGACTTGCTCCTGAGCAGTGAGCCCGGCTCCGCTCTACATCACGGAGCGTTTTGCTCGAGCGAAGCCGCCGCCGCCGCCGCCGCCGCCGCCGTCACAGTCGGCGAGTTCCTGTCTCCGCCGGCCTTGAAGTGCTAAACATCCGCCGCTTTTATTAGCCGAGGGAAGCTGTGTTTCGGCTTCTGTACCAGTGTTTTAATATATAATTGCTGCACCAACACTCCCCCGGTCTCCAGCCTCCAACAGCTCCGCTCAGAGCAGAGAGGGTTCATTACAGATTCAGCAGAGGAGGCAGTGTGTGTGTGTGTGTGTGTGTGTGTGTGTGTGTGTGTGTGTGTGTGTGTGTGAGTGTAATACTCTCAAGGCCTGGTTTGTACTAAAACTCCTCTCCAAACATGCACACACACACACACACACACACACCGTACCACACTCCCCCTCTCTCCAGCCCGCCTCTCCCCTTATCCAATCACACTTAAGCGTGATGATGTTGTCCATTAGCATTGACTGGCTTTGCTGATGCCAGCAGAAGACGCACACACACACACACACACACACACACACACATTTTCCAGCACACACACATACACACACCTGATGCCTCACCCTCTCTTCTTCTTCTTCTACCCTTGAGAAATTCATTAGCGGATCCTGCCGGACTCGTCTCGTCTCTTTGTGCGTCAAACAGATTCATAACTCTGCTGGCTGAACGCCGACAGGCCGAACTGCTGCTGCTTTTTATGTAATAAGAGAAGAAGAAGAAGAAGAAGAAGAAGAAGAAGAAGAAGAAGAACCGGTTTGACCCGACGTTAACGCTGAATCACGGAAGACGGGGAATTAGCTGGAGGAGAGAGAGGACTAGAAACAGAAGTAGTTTGGCGGTGGACAGTCAGGGTGTGGAGGGCGGGGGTCGGAGGTCGGAGGTCAGGGGGTCGGGGGTCAGGGGGGCAGATGGTTCAACTCCCAACTCAAGTTTTCATTAATTGAAACATGAGTGAAATCTGATGAGTGAAATCTGAACTTGACCTTAAACGGGAGAGTTCACCCAAAAATGATGATAACCCAAGTCTTCTGACTTGATCTGACTTGTGATCGCTCTGTGAGAAAAAAAAAACCAACTAAATTTTATCGAGTCTTCTTCCATTGGATTCAGCTTCCCAAACAAAAGATCTTGTGTTTGTGTAAAAGACTTGATTAATTTGTTCTGACTTGGTAATCT
>NW_027281867.1:0-10000 GCF_046629955.1 Centroberyx affinis
GTGTCTTCTTTGAGATCTTCCTGCTGCTTACATGCGATCCTTTAAGTCACATGCTGCGTCCATTTTTCAGACAAAAGTTTTTAGTTTTTAAAATATTTGCTGCCCAAATTTTCCATATTCACAAGCAGCTCAACAACCATTTTATCTCAGTTTTCTTCTCTTCATGTATGTTGAACTTTGAAACACCGAAACTTGCATTTAAATAAAGTGAAAGCAGTTTCTCATGAAGCAGATCTCACAGAGTAATTTGACATATTACATGTATTTCTTTGGAAAATAACCGATCTGTGTGTGTGTGTGTGTGTGTGTGTGTGACTCCCCCCCCCCCCCCTTGCCCCTCCCCTCTGGCGGGCCGGGTGACTTTAATAAGCCTAAAAGCCTCCTGGCCAGAGCGTGGTGCGGCTCTGTTACGGCGTGCGTGCCGGCCAGGCGGGCCAGGCACGGCGGGATGGGGCGGGGCAGAGGGGGGGGGCGGGGTGAGGGGCAGGGGGGCCCAGCCGGTTCGTGGCCCTCTGCTCGGTTAACTGCGGTCGGGACGCGCCCGCTCGTCTTTCCCACGCCGCCTCGAATCAAATGGCTGCTTCCTGACCTGGTTTCTGCCCGGAGGCGTGTGAACTGAGCGATGAGCCGGGCTGTTGATGCCGCTCGGTGATCTGGCTGTACGTGTCTGTCTGGGTGCCTCTGCCTGGGTTATATGTTAGTGTGTGTGTGTGAGAGAGAGAGAGAGAGAGAGAGAGAGAGAGGGAGACAGAGACAGAGAAAGAGAGAGAGAGAGACAGAGAGAGAGACAGAAAGAAAGAGAGAGATACAGAGTGTGTATGTGTGTAAGAGTGAGAGAGAGAGAGGGAGAGAGAGAGAGAGAGGGAGAAAGAAAGAGAGAGATACAGAGAGTGTGTGTATGTGTGTGAGAGTGAGAGAGAGAGACAGAGAAAGAAAGAGAGTGAGAGAGAGAGAGAGATGCATAATTTGTGTGAACCTGTTTGTATGTGTGTACACATACTGTATGCATGCTTATATGTGTGTGTGATGTGTGTGTTTATGTGCATTTGCATGTGGGTATATGCATACTGTATATACAATATGTATGCCTACTTTCTTTGTGTGTGTGTGTTTGCCTGTGTGTGTATATGCATACTGTGTGTGTGTGTGTGTGTGTGTGTAGTAGTGATAATGAAATGCATGCATTGTAGGCGCTGAGGTGAGTGGAGTGCAGCAGTGATTAATGTGCATTATTACACACACACACACACACACACACACACACACACACACACACACACACACACAAGAGGCAGCTTAATTTCCCACTTGACTCCCAGTAGTTGTTCACAGGGCTAATGGAGCTCAGCTGGACCTCACAGCCAGAAAGAGAGAGAGAGAGAAAGAGAGAGAGAGAGGGAGGGGAGAGAGAGGGAGGGGAGAGAGAGAGAGAGAGAGAGAGAGAGAGAGAGAGGGAGGGAGGGGAGAGAGAGAGAGAGAGAGAGAGAGAGAGGGGGGGAGGGGAGAGAGGGAGGGGAGAGAGAGAGAGAGAGAGAGAGAGGATGGATATTAAGAAAGATGGGTAGAAGTGTTAGATGAAGGGAGAGAGAGTGGGAGGGAGGTTTTACCATCTAACCCTCGATTGTTCCTCTGTTTATCTCTCTCCCTCTTTCTCATGTCTCTCTCTATCTCGTAGAAAACCCTGCAGCTACATATTTGGTGCATTAGAAAGCGTTTGGCTCCTGTATTATTAGTTTTGTTGGCTTGTTTTGCTATCTTTGAGGGCGCGATCACACCTAGAGTTCATTTTCTTTGGTCCGAACCGTAGCGGGAAAAGTTTACTTTGTTGCATTTTTGCATTTTTGGTTTGTTTAGGTGAACCGGGGCTTATAAACAGAAGTCACATGGACTCACCAGTAGCTCGGTTATTGGAGTTTTTGGAAACCTGTCATCCCACAAGGTTAGAGAGACTCTGGTGGCGCGGGGGGGGGAGGCAAAACAAATCCGATTCCAGTTGCTGTCACTTCGGCTAAGCGTGATGGAGCTGTCTGTAATTTTCCTTCTCTTGGTGTTCATACCAGTTTAGAACAACATGAAGAAATAGCTGAATATGAGCGTCTGCTTATACCCATGAAATATTTTAGGACTATTTTAGGTTTGTTTGGATTACTTTCTCGCTCCTAACGAACCGCATTTGCAGTTCTCCTGTTGGAGGGCTGAGATTTTGACATTTTCGTTTCGCTTTTATTTGGTGCCACCAGAGTTCTCACCTGGACAAACGGTCCGAGCTAAAGCAGTAAATGCTCCACAGCTCAAATAATCCACTTGGCGTGAACCCGCTGTGCCCTGAGCCATCATTTGAAGCTCCCAAAAAAATAAGTAAGAACAGGCAAATCTGATGAAAACGCTCCCCGCCACGTTCCTCTGAGTCTGTCTGTCAGTCGCCGCAGTGAGTGAGACGGGACACGCGTTACTGTCGTAACTCTCGGCCTCTCTCTCTCTCTCTCTCTCTCTCTCTCTCCGGAGGGATTGGGTTGAAGGTTCAGCGGCGTCGGGGGTTTCTCAACACATCTGGGGCCCCCCCGAAAATCTCGTCGGTAACCTCGGTTACACAACCCCCGAGCCTCGTGGAGAAACCCTCCGCCGCACTCTGACACACTTCTGACTCGGCTCCACACCGCTTCACCACGCTCCACGGCTGCCCGACTCTCTTGTTAACACGCAGCTCAGAAGTGTTCAGAAGTGTGTGTGTGTGTGTGTGTGTGTGTGTGTGTGTGTGTGTGTGTGAGGGAACGAGGTAATGACACGGTGTAGGTTTTTAGTTCACCACACTGTCTTTCTCTGTGTGTGTGTGTGTCTCTCTCGCTCCATCTGTCTCTCTCTGTAGCTCTCTCTTTATCTTTCTCTTGGTGTTTTTTTGTCACTTTTTATTTTCGTTCTATGTTTTAATCCAGTGGTTCTCAACGTGGGGTCCGGGGACCACCAGGGGTCCTTGTGGGGGTTCCAGGGGGTCCCCGGCAAACTGATGATTTATTAAACTTCAGCATTATTTCATTTACAAGAAGTTAACGCAATTAGAGAACGTAGAAGAATGACTGTTAATTTTGGGTCCTGTCCTCTTCACCATTTATATAAATGATATTGTCTCTTCATTGAGTGGCTGTCAGGTCCATCTTTATGCTGATGACACCATTGTATATTGTATTGCTGATTCTGTACAACTAGCCATTGAGAACCTGCAGCTTTCCTTTAATGCTCTGCAAGATGCTCTTATCAATCTTAAACTGGTACTTAATGCAAATAAAACAAAATTCATGCTGTTTACTAGAGCCAGAAATATTGATCACAATTGTATGCATATATCCACTGCGAATGGATCTAACATTGCGAGAGTTACTGAATATAAATATCTTGGCATCTGGCTTGATGAGAAATTTACTTTTAAATACCATATAGACAATCTTGTCAGCAAACTGCGTCAAAAAATTGGCTTCTTTTACAGAAACAGAACCAGCTTCCCTATGAATAGCAGAAAGAGGATTGTTGAGGCAGTCTTCCTATCAGTGTTGGATTATGGGGATGTAATTTACAGAAATGCTGCTCTTTCCACCCTTAAACCCCTAGACACGGTTTATCATTCTGCCCTCAGATTTATTACTGGTGATAGCTATGGTACTCACCATTGTATTCTCTACAATAAGGTGGGTTGGTCTTCTCTAGCAGAGAGGCGTAATAAACATTGGTATTTGTTTATATATAAAGCCCTCGTTGGAAAGCTACCACCCTACATTTCAATGTTGTTGGACTGGAACCTTGGACCCTATCAAACTCGCTCAAATGACTTGCTTATGCTTAAGGTCCCCCAAGCACGGTCTAAATTTGGACAATCAGCCTTTTATTTTAGTGCTCCAAATTCCTGGAATGATCTACAACACACACTAAAAACCAATACTCTACTAACCTATGGACAATTTAAAACCATGATCACAAACCTCCCTGCCTCAATGTGTAACTGTTTTAATTGATTTTCTTTATTGTCATCTATGTCTTGCCCTATTTATTTAATACTTTGAACTTGTTTGTAACTCGACATCATTGTAAATGAGGGCAACCTCAATGGTTATTCGAGTTTAAATAAAGGTTTGAAATGAAATGAAATGAAATCTCTCTACTTACAATACAGATACAAATACAGGAATTCTGGACAAAATCATATCTAACAATAAAAGTATTCTCAGATTTGGGTCCAAGAGACAAAATCTTATCAAATGGGGGTCTGTGGCTCTAATGTGGACTAAATTAAGGTCCTTGATATGAAAAAGGTTGAGAATCACTGTTTTAATCAATGAGAAATGAGAAATTCACTAGAAACAATATTGCCTCCTAGTACAGAGAGCACCAAGTGTGTGTAATACAGCTGATTTTAACCAAATTTAACCCCCTCCTCCCTCCTCCCCTCCCTGGATTGACAAACAACAGAACAAACAGAACAAAATAAAAAAAATAAAAATACACACCCTCACAGACACAAAAAAGGAATTGAACCCTCCTCAAATGTTATGAAACTGCCCGTGAATCTGTTTTAGATTGTACATAATTTGTGTTTGAGTGTGTGTGTGTGTATGTGTGTGTGTGTGTGTGTGTGTTTGACTGCGTGACAACTGCGCAACTCATCTCCGAAATTGCTCTTAAGGTTAAAGCAACAATCAGCGCTCATGTTGCACGCGGCCTCAGCCTCAGCTGTGCGGCAGAGTCGACTCTCCCTCCCTCACTCCCTCCCTCACTCCCTCCCTCCCTCACTCCCTCACTCCCTCACTCCCTCCCTCCCTCACTCCCTCACTCCCTCACTTCCTCACTTCATGGCGTGAATAATCGTCTCTGTACGTCTTCACATCAAAGAGTTTTTTTTTTTTTACTTGCGCTTGGATCCCCCGGTGCAGATGGGCCGTTTTTGTTCGCCCCAAACCTCCGCTCAGGTGGATCGGGCGAAGGGAGGCGCCGGGCCCCGGGGGGGTTTTCCCAGGGCGTGAATATCACTTTCCCGGGTGGCGCTGAGAAAAAGGAGGGCTGCCTTCACCTCTTTTGTCGCCGCACCTTTCAGCGCGAACAATGACTTTATACCTCTGCCCTTTGTGGCCAGATATTGAGTTATCGAGACGAGCGGAGGGAGGGAGGGAGGGAGAGAGGCAGAGCGAGGGAGATTGAAATGGAGAGAAACGGAGATAGAGAGGGTGTCAGAGGGAGAAGGGCAGCTGCGTTGGGCAAAATGTCAGGAGCGGATTTGAGAGCATTTACATAAGGCCTCTCTTGTGTTGCTCTCTGAAGTAGGCCTGCAGCATATCTGGTGTTCAGCGCCTTGCTGAGGTGTTGGGTTCTCGCTCCGCCTGTCGACATACGCCTCTGAGTTATGGCTGCGTCCAGTTGTTGCCGCTTGGCAGAGGATGAATGGGAGAAAAATAATGTCTTTATATTAGGATCCGCGTTCGCTGACATCTCAGCGGCCGGCCGCTCGTCTTCTTGGCTCCGCGCTGCAGTGGGAAGTTTAAGAGTCTCCGGTAGGGCCGGGCGATAATTCAATATTATCGTTCATTGTCTTTCAGTGGAATCATATTGTGATGATATGAAGATGTTTTGATATCGTGACACACATTTCTGCTGTCTAAATTGATGATGACAAGCAAATTTTACTTAAAAACTCTCATAAAATGAGGTATGGTAGGAATATTATTTGAATATTTCTGTTTTGTTTGACATCACACCTAACATTACCATTCGGTTCAATGAGATGAACATTAATTTGATTATTTAACGTGATTTTGCATACAGGAACCATATCGTGATATATATTGATATCGAGAAAAATCCATATGATTATCATGATATTGATTTCAACCATATCGCCCAGCCCTAGTCTCCGGTCCGCCAAAGTTGCAGGTTCTTTGGAAAGTTGTTATGAAACTGGAGCAGCTGGAGGAAAACGCAGGCGAACACATAGCAGGGATGATCTGATTATCTCATGAAACGATTCGATACGCAATGTTAGGGCTGAACGATTCATCGAAATATTATCGAAATCGCAATATGGCCTACTGCAATTTTCAAATCGCAGGAGGCGCAATATTTGTTAAAGGCGTCAAAATAGCATTTTAAATGAAATATTGTGGTGCTGCAGAGATGTCCTGGCCTACACATCATATTCTACAGACTTAAGAAAACATCTTTGTTTGGTACAGATCCCTGCAAAAATCACACCATAATCATTTTAATACGTTTTTCAATGAAAATGAGAATAATGATGTAAAAATGATCATTCCCTCTAATATCGCAAATCACATTGCAATTGCAATATCAGTCAAAATAATCGCAATTAGATATTTTTTCAAAATCGTTCAGCCCTACGCGATATGAGGATCTCAATTCAATACAACCACGATACGATGTGATAGATAAAAGTTCAGTGATGACAAAGTCTGACTGTGCAGAATTCTGTTTGTTTCTGAGTCACAAATCTTTCTAGCAATGCCATTGGCTCGCTAGAATGTAAACAACAATTTAAAAATGTCATTAGAAAGTGACAATAATAATAATAATAATTAGGATGGAGAGCTTGTGAAACTGTGATTTTTGTATCGCGATGTATTGGATTTAGATGTATCGTCCCATCCCTTGTTTCACTGTTTAGTGTGACAGCTGTTTGATCTTCAGTGGATCTTGGTCGGGTCTGAATGACGCAGAAATTCATATTAAAGCTACAGTATGTGTTCATGACTGGTTGTTGGTTCAAGTTTTGCATCCTCTCTCTTTTCTACCTTTCCTTTCACTCTCTCTTTGTATACTGTTACAGCCTTTTAGCCTTCCTTTAACTTTACTGTTGTAAATTCATGTTAGGCCAGTAGGACCATTGATCACCCACTCGCTCACTCATTATCAATGCATGCAGCCTTCATTCAGATTGACATCCGAATGGTTATGTTGTCGTTATGTTGCTCTTATCTTTCCAGTCACCATCAACTGTGCCTTCTTGTAAAGCAGAGATGCCAGAATCAAATTTTTAAAAGGACTTTAACATTGTATTAGGGCCGGGCGATATATCATCCGTTACGATATGAGACTAGATACAATCTGGGATTTTGTTTATTGTAATATTGTGAAATAACTTAAATGTCACTTCTTCCTGGTCTTAAAGGCTGTGTTGCAGTAAAGTGACACAACTTTCTGAACTTATCAGCCTGTTCTGGCTGAGTAAAATGAACAATGATTGATTTAACCTGCTCATCATATCCACATTACTTATTACTGATTACTAATGATCATTACTAATTTATCTCATGAAAGCACGAATACTCCTTCCCCAAAATATCGTCCCATTATCAATATCGAGGTATAAAATATTGTGATATTTGATTTTGTCAATATCACCCAGCCCTACATTGAACGTATCTCCAAGGAGACCGAAAGCTAAGTGACGTAAATTCATAGACATTTCAGAAGCTAGGTATCAAATTTCATAAATATCTATACACATTTAAGCATATAAAACACTAAGTTACGAACTTAGTCACGAACAAGAAGCGGGAAGCCTTAAATCCCACTTTGGGCGACAGTTACTTCATGTAGAGAATCGGCTGATAAATGGAAAAATAAGAGCTTTGAGTACATAGCCTGCACTTCTTACAAGTATCTGTAACATTGTGAAGGTACAGGAAGGGTTAATAAAGGGTTAATATCGAGTATATGAATACACCGACACGGACGAAAGTAAGTGTCTGGGAATTGGATACGAATTTTGAATCTCAAAAATAGGTGCGCTATCATCCATTTGCAGGGACTGGA
Organism: Centroberyx affinis; assembly: GCF_046629955.1. NCBI lineage: Eukaryota > Metazoa > Chordata > Actinopteri > Beryciformes > Berycidae > Centroberyx > Centroberyx affinis. The sequence continues at coordinate 7,813 of NW_027281867.1, forward strand.
AGAAAATCAACTACAAGTTAAGGTAAAAGCGATATTAAACTTTTAAAAAAGACAGATGGAGGATTGTTAATTTATGAGAAACAGAACAGGATGAAATATATTGGTATATGATTGTGATTTTTTGGTCATATGCTGTCCAGAATTGGATGTTAATGCTAAGCTGCAGCTTTGTTCCCATCGGCTTCAAGTCTAACAGAGATTTGATCTTGACACCAAAAAATGGGATTAGAGATTGTGATTCTGATACTACTGAGGGGCACTGAACGTCTTCGGTGGGAAATCAGGAGCTCAGTTCATGCCTTGCGTCTGTGATAATAAGTAGGATATACATGTATGTGCAGGACTAGTGTGAGTTGAGCAGTGGGAGTGCACATGGAGCCGGGCTGAGCCAGATTCCCGGCGGCAGCGTGTGATCACAGAGGATTTGAGGAGGAGGCAGTAAAACCAGAGCAGCGGTGATGAAACCCGGTTCTGCTCAGACAGATTTTATCACTGAGCACGCTGCGACTGACTGAGACGGTTTTGCTTTGTTTGAAGTCGCTAATATAGCACGCTAATCGCTAACTGAAGAGGAGCGAACAGAAATCCTATACAGGTTACCGTGGAAACGAGCCCCCCTAATGCAGCACCTCGACGCTGCTGAGAGCTGTCAATCAAAATAGTCCAGATTGAGAAATGTTATAGCTTGTTTGACTGCAAATTTCTCATAGGCATGATATTTTTTACTTTTTGACTTTTATTTTTTTTAATATTTTTGACTTTTTTCGTGTTTTTTCGACTCCTGGGAATAACTTCTGTTTAGGTACATTGCTTAAAGAAAGCAAGAAGAAAGCCATATTTCTTTTCATAAGAGGCTTTGAAATCATGTTAAAGGATGACATTGAATCTCACTAATGGATTTAAAGTGGTATGTGCTGCCAGTGTTCCCCTCATGGAAAAATACATATCATCGACTCACCATAAAGGAGTAATTCATAGAATCCCTCTCCGAGGCTGAAAGAGCCGTTATAACCCCGAGCGACAGAAATAGATTTTCACGCGTTTGGTGTGGGAAAAGTGAATTGGGTCATTTCACCATTCTCCAGCTCAGTATAAAGACCTGATTAGATTAGCTTTGATTAGATTTGCTGTCTGAACGAGGCCCCCGTGGGGAGGGGGGTGGGGGGGTGAGGAGAGGGCCTCCTTAGAGGGAAAGGGGGGGGGGGGGGGGCTTGTTCTGTTAATAACGTGCTAAATTAACCATCCCAGCTCCCCTCCGCCGGGAGCCACATGTTTTATTCATGTCAATAGCCTAACAGGTGTGACGTGACAGGTGTTGCCGCTGCTTTTCTCTTCCTCTGATCACGAATCTCTGCAAAAGTTGTTAATTGGGTCTCAGGCTTTTTTTTTTTTCTTCATCAGCAAATCCCCGATGCTGTGAATTTACAATGAAAGGAACATTCTCCTTCATTTCAGTCCGCCTTCAAGTAGTATAAGACTCATAAGCTTCAAATGGGAATCTGCGAGACGCCTTTGGTGCTCAGCGGACATTTCTGTGGTGTTTCTGCACTGCACTTCCCACAGGTCACCTGTCAATCAAGTCAAGGTGGCGCTCTTTTCTTGTTCTGTTCAGCCATCACTGCTCATGCTAACTACCCCAGTTCTTCTTCTTCTGTTTATTCCAAACAAACCGAAAACGTAAAACAGACAACGGAAAAGCTTTATGAACTGGATAAAGTTCAAATCACTGTTGAGTTACATTGACTGGTGATAGAAAGCAGCAAAATGGACGTTTATTCATCATGACGCAATTTCGTAATTATTAGATGTTACTGACACAGTCTAATGAATATTTATGAGCAAGAACGAGTCTCCCAAGGCCAGGAGCTGGAGAACTGAGACTCAAACTTAAATCATTAAAATAAAGTCTTGTATCAAGTCTTTAGCTCCTCCATATAGGGCCGGGCGATAATTCAATATTATCGTTTATCGTCTTTCAGTGGAATCGTATCATGATGATTTGATGATTTTTGGGATATCATGACACACAATTCGGCTGTCTAAACTGATGATAACAAGCTAATTTTATTTAAAAACTCTGACAAACGCTTTTAAAGGAATATTTCAAAATTTCAGCTGTGTTTGACACCGAACATTACCACTCGGTTAAATGGGATGGACATTAAGTTGATTATTTAACGTGATTTTG
>NW_027281867.1:12500-190000 GCF_046629955.1 Centroberyx affinis
CGCTCATAGCTGGGACGACCTTCAAAATGGAGGAGCAGAACGACTTCCGGTTCAAGCGAAGGATCGAGGAGCGAGGAGCGAGGAAATATCAAATAAGAGACTTGGGATGCACCCAGTGTCCCTATGCAGTCTCGCTTTGATGATGTCATCGCTCAGCTATGCAGTCTGCAGAGTGACGTCCAGGCTGGCTGTCACTTGGATGGCTGATGATGGTGTGATATGTACAAAAAAAATGATTAACCCTGGTTTGATTTGGCATTGTGAATGCGGCTCTGAATCCATTTGACTCTTGGAGAAGTCAAGTGACGTTACCTAGATACCTTCAGGGTCACAAAACCTGTCTGAACAATTTACTAGATGGTTTTTTTTCCCCACATTTGACACTTTCTAAACTGAGTAAATTTGCAAACCACTTGTATTAGCTTATTTCTTCCATGAGGGACATCAGTAGAGCTGAGATGGACCAAGGGAAGGGACCGGCAGGAAAGAAAGTTCTGGTGGGATTCAGTCCTTGGCCAGCCGGTGTATTTCTGGGTAAATGTGGGTCTTGAATTGGTCCACCGTCTCTGGGTTTTTGTCAACTTGTTGAACAGTTCAATTAGTTCCTAAGGTCAGTTGGAGTCGGAGGTAAATGGAGACCAGAGTCTAGTTGTCTCTTCCTCTGTAATCTCTCTACTGCTTTGTCTTCTCTCCTTTAGGCCCCAGTCAGACATTTGACACTAGTAACAGCACCTTCATGATTTCTGTTCCCCTTTTGTAGTTTTACAATATAGGCATTTAGCTGACACTCTTAAGAGCGAACAAGTGAACCGCTCAATTTGTTTTATAACATTTTTTACACCTTAAAGTGAGATCTCGGTCTTAGTGTGTTTTTCCCCAAATGAGAAAAAGTTAAAGCAATGGGGGTCTTGTTCATTTCTACGTTGATGTGATTTCTGGGAGTTACGAGTGAGGAAGTGTTGGTCTTGTTGTTATTGGACATGATGAAACAGCTGAATATGAGCAACGTCTCAGACCCGTAAAAACCTTGTGTTTTGGGGTCATTTCCTGTTAGTTCAGATTACATTCGCATTCCTAACGAACCGCGCCGCAGTTCGTTTGGAAGAGGGCCGAGTGTCTTTGTTCTCACCTGGATAAAATGAACCCAACTGAAGGAGTAAACACACCGGGGGTTCGAATAACCCGCTCCGACCACGCTTGGTAAGACACCTGCCATGTACTCGCAACGTCACGGGCTCATATCTGACTCGTGATCTTCGTCCCTTCTCCTCCATCTTGTATGTATCTCTGCACTCTAGACTATCCACTAAAGCAGAAGCACCATGCAAAAACCTTTAAAGCCCCTGAAAGCGATACAGCACTCTACCTTTGTGTTTCTGAGCTTGTAGCTGTCCTCTGCCTGTCTCTAATCTCTGTAACCTTCCCTGTAATCTTCCCCGCAGCCCTCAGTCACTCTAAGTCAGTCTTGGGTCATGGGAACTCACAGCTGCTCGTCTGGCCCCATGCGGTTGACGGACAGCGAGCTCCATCTTGGTTTGTTTGCTGATGCCCGTGAAAAAAGGGAAAAAAATAGCCTGCACCTGAAACAATCCAGAGTTTCAGTTTGTTGCTGTGGGACGGCGGAGGCTGTCTGCTCTGGAAAGTAGGGCATCGCGTGCAGGCATGCTGCGCTTTACACATAATATCCAGATCACACTGTACGGTAATAATAGCACTAAATAGTGTATAATAACCTAATATAATGTAGGCATACACTACCAGTCAAAAATTTGGACCCACCTGATTGAATGTACTTTGTTTTTCATTCTCTTAAAGCCATTTTGATCTAAAGGCTTCTGCTTAAATGCTTGAAATGTGTTTCTTAGACAAATATAAATAGTGAAGTTGATCCTATGTATGAATTTCTTTCACCAAGGCAAAGGGAATGTAAAGGGAATGTAAAATATAAGATAGTTTTGATGTCTTTACTGTTATTCTAAAATGTGAAAAATAGTAAAAACAAAGAAAAATGTGGTGTGCCCAAACTTTTGACTGGTAGTGTAATTTAACATATTACGGTATAATCCACAGTTCCACTTTTGGGGATTGATACGATATCTATCTAACTAAACTAACAGTATCACCACCTCGGGGAGCATGAGAAAGGACTGTACTGTAACCGAAAGGTTCCCAGGTTCGATCCCCCATCATCCCAAGCGTCTCCTCCTGCCACTTTCCTCGAGAAACACACCGAGCCTCTGCCATGGTTCCTGTGGAGGAGGCAGGCCAAAAGAAAAATGATTTTCTCCATTGGAAATCAATACAATGCCACAGAAAAGTGTCCTTGAGTGAGACATCGAATCCCCACCACCAGCTCCTGGGGTGCTGACCTCCCTGTGGAGCGACCCCCCAACCCCCCCCCCCCCCCCCACCCTCTGGGATCAATACAGTGTCACAGGCAAAGTGTCCTTGATGAGGAGTGGATGGATGGATTTCCCTCTCAGGAAACCAGCTGATCTCAAAAGACCGATCTGTCTGGTTCTAGTCGGTTGGTGACACATGGAAAATGTGTTTCGCTGGTTTTCAGGTGAATGTTTTCTTTTCCCCAACAGAACGGTGGATGCACTTGTTAATAACTAGCCTCAGGCAGATAGCAGCTAATCAGTGACAACAGTGTGGGAACGGGAGTTATGTTCCCACCATGATTCAACTTCTATGCAAAAAGTGTGTGTGTGTGTGTGTGCGTGTTGAGGCTGGTTGTGTCTGTGTATGGCCAGGAGGTCATATCTGAGTTTCTGTGCGTTGTGTTTGTGTGTGTAAACTTCACATCATGTGCACGTCTGTTTCTTGATATAAGCAGGAGGGCATATCTGGGTTTCTGTGTGTGTGTGTGTGTGTGTGTGTGTTTCTGTATTAGCATGAACTCTGATAACCTCTGTCCCCCTCTCTCTCTCTTCCAGCGGTCGTACACTTTGATAGTGGAGGCATGGGACTGGGACAACGGCACACACAGCACCAATGGTAAGCTCCCCCCCCCCCCCCCCCCGCCCCTGTTTTCAACACTATATTAAAAAAAAAAAAAAACCTTTCCACCTCTTTCTCCTTGGCTCCCCCCCCCCCCCCCCCCCCCCCATATCTCCCTCCTCCGTGTACTTGCTCTGAAATGCTCTGAGTTTCTCATCAGCTCTTATTTATTTACCTACAGATTCTCTGGCTTATGTACAGAGCCTCGGAGGTAAAATGGTGGGGTTTTTTTTATTTTTTAACTCATGGGAATGAGATCTAGGCGTATGTCATGGCCACAGCTTACTGAGGTAGCATTAATCAAAAATAAAAAAGTAGAAAGTCAATAGAATGCCTACAGCGCTTAACCCCAGTGATGGGTGCAGTTTTTGAGACGTTTATTAGTCTTTCAAATAAAAGCTGTAGAGAACTGGGGAGCTCTGCAGGGCTGTAATCAACTTCTCAGCCATTTTGCACTTGCCAGGTGGAACTATTGTTCATGAAACCAAATCACTTCAGTAGGGAAACAAGGAAGTGCGGAAATCTGATTGGCTGTTGCCGGCTGATGACATTACTTCTCTCGGTGACGAGCTTGTCGTGAGTCCAAACATCGGCTGAGTTTCACCGGTCGCTCAGCTCTGGAGGAGGTGAATGGTGACTGGTTGATGGTGTCGTTCACACTGTGAACCCGAGGTTACTCTGCTGCTGCACTCATTGTGAGTCACTCTGGATACAGCATCAGCTTCATGTCTAAAGATGTACATGTGAATACAAAATGTACATTAGAGGAAGAACCAGGGAGTGGCTGATGACTAGTTACGTTTGGTATATGAGAAAAGGAAGAGTCAAGTCTCCTATCATTTTGCTGCTGTTGTAGAAAAACAGTGTAACTTCAGTTTGGGTGTTTTAACTGTTTTTATTTGAACTGAATGTTTACATGGTCCTGTATTGTTAAAATATGATGATATGAAAAAAGAGGGATAATCGCTGATTTGTTCTCTTAACCTTTATTTTTCAAGGGAAGGGTTTTTGTTTTTGTTTTTTGTTTTTTTTAGCAATATGTCATGCTTAAAGGAATAGTTCACCCAAAAATGAAAATTCTGTCATCATCTACTCACCCTCATGCCAAATGAAACACAGGTGAAATTTGTTAGTCCATATAACACACAGGGAGGCTGCAGCACAACTTGGTAGCAGCCTTCTCCAAAACAACTGAAGTCAATGGGGACCTGTTCTTTAGAGCTCCAAAACAAAAACAGCCAAACAATCACACTGTGAATAGAAAGACCTATACACCATTATTTGTTGCAAATCAATCAGCTGTAGTTTAGATTTGCACTAAATGATGGTGTAAATATACTGTAGGTCTTTTTGGAACTCTGAAGAACTGGTCCCCACTGACTTCAGTTGCTTTGGAGAAGGCTGCTATGGAGTTGTGCTGCAGCCTCCCTGTGTGTTATATGGACAAACTTCACCTGTGTTTCAACTGGCATGAGGGGGAGGAGATGATGATATAATTTTCATTTTTGGGTGAACTATTCCTTTAACACTTTTACAGTTGCACACATTCCCACCTGAGAGCTTCCCAGTACAACCACAGTCTTTACCTCGTCAGTAGTTCCTCAGGGAGGAGAGAGCATGCGGTACTAATTAGGATATGACACAGATACAAGATACAGATAAGATGCATATAGCCTTATCCTGAATATAAGAAGGTATCCTGAATACTCTTGGCATGTAAGCATGCGCATCAATAAGCCAAGAACATTGCATTCTCCGTCTCATAACGAGAACATTTTATGAAAAGTGACTAATTATCCCCCGGGGAATCATGGGAGAGGAGAGAGAGAGAGAGCTCCTTGTCAGGCACCATAGGTTTGGACTTGGCCTGTCTGTCTCTCTGCTTGTCTCTCTGCTTGTCTCTCTGCCTGCCTGCCTGCCTGCCTGCCTGCACACTGAGCTATTTGGTATACAGCTGTATCCTGTTTTTACATGCTCCTCTCATCTCGGTCCCGTTTCGCTTTGTTTTCCCAGCTCTGCCGGGAGGAAGAAAGGTTAATTGAGGAATGTAATCCGTGTGATTAGACAACGTGGGATTCTCTCCGTTAGGTGTTGCCTCGCCTTCCAGTCAAGTGGATTTGATTTAGGGCTCGGATCGTTCAGTGACCTCATCTACCGCTCAACGACCTCTCTATCTGCCTACCGATGGCGCCTGCTTGTTCTGTTTTTACTGCCAGAGAAGGAGCGGTCCACATGAATCCTCTAATAACAGCCTGCTGTGATATTGATGTCTCTCTTTCTCTCTCTCTCTCTGGCTTTCTCTCTTCTTCTCTCTGTCTCTCTGCCGCTATCTCCCTGTCTATCTCTCTCTCTCTCTCTCCCCGTCTCCTACGCTCCTCTGACTTTCACATAAATGCCTCCAGATTTGTCCGGGGTCAGCGCGCTCGGTCGTTGCGGTGCGAAAGGTCTCGTGGAGTCGGGACCGCGTCACGTCAACGGACACATCTGATAGCCGCTATCATGCTATCGTGGTATGCATCTGATAGCCTCCGTGTCAGGGAGCGACCTCTCAACATGCAGCCCGTGTTCAGACAGTGTCGGTGTCACTCAGTTCGCACTCGCCGCTAATCGCCACAGCGGCAGTCAGGAGTTTCCACTGGAAACATCAGGCTGGTATGGAGGCTGCATTCCTGCTATAGGCAGCGTGGGCCGGATGCTGCTGCTGAGTGTGTGTGTGTGTGTGTGTGTGTGTGTGTGTGTGGCTCTGTTCACACTGCAGCTGACAGTGTGGCAATTCAGATTTTTATTTTCCCCCCCACATATAGATCTGATTTAGAAAACAAAGGAAATGACTGGTTGCTCTGTATTGTCAAACTAGGATCAAAAATGTGTCAGGTGCTCTTGGAAAACAGGGGAAAAAAAGAGTGATACAAACAAAAGGACAATCCAGGCACTTCAAATATAAAAATATAACCACGAGGAAGGAAATATTTAAAAAGCCTGTATTGTAAAGGCCATTTAAAACGTTTAAAACTTTTAAAGCCCTGAAGAAGACCTACAGTGGTCGAAACATGTTGGCTTTTTTCACGATTTAGCCACTACAATAAAGGCTTTTTAAATATTTCCTTCCTCATGGTTATATTTTTATATTTGGAGTGCCTGGATTGTCCTTTTGTTTATAGATCTGATTTTATCGTAATTAATAACAGTAAAACACTGCATGGAGTTGCATTTTTTGTACTGATTTTCATGTAGGAATGACATAAGTTTCACAAGGTAAAAAAAAATACAACATTACAAGTAGTATAAGACAAATATAGAACAGGACAGAAAGGGCCAGGACAAGATAATGAAGAGCATCATAGGGCAATGCATGCTGTAGGGTTTCATAACATTGGTTTACAAACTATTCTTACATGCAGTATGTTTGGGTTACAATGTCACAGGTGCAGGAGATTTTTTTGCGATTGGTAATGGTATTAAGTTGCTATTCTGTTGCATTGGACCACATGGATATGGCATGCGACCTACATGCGACTTGTATCTGAACGCTCAGATAGAAATGTGAGAGGCACTGAACAATCTTCCAAAAAAATAAGATATGAGTAGCAATTCAGAATTGAGCATGAAGTCTATGAAGATAGCTAGCGTGGCTCGGCTACTCCTCCTACCTCCCCTACCCCCCCCCCCCCCCCCCCCCAGTGGGATGTTGGGGCTCTGCAGTATGCGCTCTCCTCTATATTAAGCCTGTGAGCGCATCGCCTCGTTAAGCCATTAATTACGGGCCGCGGCTCGTTTTTTCCCCTCTTTCTCTTTTCTCTGATGTCTGTCTCCCAATTAGCGTCGCGGCCGGCAGCTGGCCGGCTACCGCGCGCCACTTCGTTATCGTGGCCCGGGACGCTCTGACAGGCGGCCCAGGACCGCCCGGCATCTAGAGCGCCTTGCCTGGCTCTGGTGGGGGGGACTCTGTGGTTTCTCCTCACTCCACCACCTGTAGATTTGGTCGTGTGATGGATAGATGGATACTTTATGAATCCTAAGTGGGGAAAGGTGGGGAGGCTCTGACAGGCAGGCTGGCAGTAGGTGCTGACATGCAGACCGCCATGCCCCACCATCTTGTAACCACATCATCACTGCATCAGTCAATTAGTCTATCAACAGCCAAGAGTCCTGTCAAAGTGAAGCCTAACCTGCTCACTCCATTGTTAAGTCACACTGGATGAGAGCGCGTCACCTCAATGCCAAAAACTAAAAATGTAAATGTGATTATACAATATGCTATTAAAGGAAATTACTCTTAGGCTGTTAAGATATCATCAATCTGTGATGATCAGTTCATTCCTGGAGTTATTCGGTGATGAAGTGTTGTAATTTACTTTTCTGGTGAACCTGCCTTGTCTACCTCAGTTAGTGATTTCCTACATTTCCCAGAATGCCTTTCACAACCACCAGAGAACGGGCATCAACTTGTTGCATTCAGCTGTGGGTTATACTGTACGTGCAAGTGGAGGGAGTGATAGAGATAGTTTAGCAAGAGTGAGAGTTGTTGTCTGTGTGACCAGAAATGCAAGTTACATCACCAATAGCTGTTTTATAATAGTGTTAAATTGATTTAGAGTAGATTTTTCTGCTATTTCACTGTTGTTTGTGTCGGCTGTACTGGGAAGCTCCCAGGTGACATAGGCAGGTCCGCTGGTGAAACAGGTAAAGTGTAAATGTTTTGGGGCCAGTGGACTCAAAGTGAGTTTCCTGCCCTGCGTTACAGTGTGTCCCGGGCCGGGCGGCGGGCTGGAGAGGCCTCAGGAAGAAGAAGGAGGCTTTGTGAAGGCTGTTTATGCTTCAGGAAGCTCCTGCCTGTTTAAAAACAAAACAGAAAATGGCAGGAGAAGAGAGCACAGCGCTGTTGTTGACTCCAGGAGGCGGTGGCTGGACTGGATGGTAGGGATACATACTGAGGACCAGAAATCGGGCCGATACCAGGATAAAATAGGTATTGGAGAATTTCCCCCAATGCTAATATCAGACACCAAGAGCCAAGTGTGACATCAGAGATCAAAGGGACACATAGAAGGGTGTTAGATCGCTCCAGTGGAGAAAAGAGAGTCATATCTTAATCATTTATGTCCAATTGCCCCAAACGAATAGTCAGGGTCTATATTGTAAAAGTAATGAATTACTCTAAACTGGTACTCAGTATGGGCCGAAACTTAAAGTGTTCCCAGTTGTTATCGGCAGTAAAAATATGGTATTGTGCATCTTCACTACAGTGGTAGTGTGTCTGTATCCTTACCTGAGATCACTATTTGCTCAGATATTATTTGCAAATATTTTTTATGGTTAGTTTTATGTGCCAGATGGGGCGGGTGTGCCACACTACAGGACAGTAAAATGAGCGCCAGAAGGTTTGGACAATCACAGGACAGTATTTGAAAGTCATAAGTATACTTTTTTGTGACTGACAGTTTCCCTGACACATCTAATGCCCCGCCCATCTGGAACATCCAAGCAGGTTAAAACAAATCCTCAGAATTATTGGCAACTTTTATGTGACCCAGTTCTGCCACCGAATGAATGAAGGAGGGCAGAGTGGAGAAGTGTTGAAAGCTATGAAGCGGGACAGAGAGAGAGAGAGAGAGAGAGAGAGAGAGAGGAGAGCTGGTGGCCACTTCAGTCTCTTCAGTCTCCTCCATCTGTTCTTCTAAACATTTGTGAAGGAGTCGTAATAATGGCTGTTTAAGAAAGCAGAGAGGCTGACGCAGGGCCAGGCGGTGCGCTGAACCGCCTGGAGAAAGCTGCTGCCAAGAAGAAACGAACACCTTGACAACCAGCTTATCATGGCTGTATCGCTGTTATGGAAACACGGCCCGACTGCTGTTCCAACACTCCGGCTGCTTCCAGGTGTGCTTCAGCATTTTAGGAATTTAGCTGACAACTTGAGGAGCAGCAGCAGACTGTTGCTATGTTCACTCCACGGGCATTCACGCTTTAATTCTGATTTGCTGCTCATATCTGATTATTTTTTCATATCTATTCTAGGATGAAACCCATATCTACTGACAGCGTTGTTGAAAAGACACGTGTGCGCAGATTATCAACAACAAAAGCTGTTTCAAACACATTTCAGTTATAGTTTGTAGCCTTCAATTTTTGATTGAATTTAGCTGTTTCTCCTAATTAGGGCTGGGCGATATGGACAAAATCAAATATCCCAATATATTTGACCAAATACCTCGATATCGATATTGCGACGATATTGCAGGGTAGGCTTTCACAAAATATTTACACAGTGAGATTTTGAGATTTTTGATAAATAATCATCAGTAATGTGGATATAATGACTAAGTGGGTAAAGGCAAATAATAGAACAGCTAGAACAGTCTGGTAAGTTCAGAAAATGACATCACTTTACTGTAATGCAGCCTTTAAAACCAGGAAAAGACACTTATGCCATATCACGATATTACGATATCCAAAATCTAAGACGATATCTAGTCTCATATCACGATATCGATATAATATCGATATATTGCCCAGCCCTGCTCCTAATTCCAATCAAGTCGGTTATTTGTCTTTCTTTCCATTGTTGTGTCTCATTGTCCTCCATGCTGCCATGGTGCCAAAAGTATGCTTGCTAATTGTCTCAGGTGAATGACGTAAGATTTATATATTGTCATGGCAACTCAGACAAATTCTGATTTGAGCGTTCAAACATAAGTCACATGCAGGTCTCATGCCTCAGGAGCCGATTTTGTGCCACATATCCACGTGATCCAGACGGGAATTGAAAAAAAATGCGACTCCATGCAGCTTTTCGCCGTTCACACTGATTAGAAAACATCAGTTATGTGGCGTGAGGGAAAGAACCCAGCGGCCTTAGCTTCAGTTCCAACATCTCCACCATTACAAGCAGCTGACAGTAAAGAGGTCAAAGGTCAGAGCAGAAGACAGCACAGCAGCACCTTGACAGTATATGGAAAAGCATATTCCTGTGAGGTGCAGCGTGTTGCAAGCTGAACAGAACAGAAATAGAAAAAATTGTTTTTTTTTCTGTTTTTTTTTGTTTTTTTCGGGAAGCCATGCCAGCCACTCGGTGTTCCTAAAATGAAATTGGCTTTTTTTTTTAAAACGCAGACAATTATGTTGCTCTTGACATGGACAACTGCTCCAATCTGAAGCCCCCTCATTGTTTATGTAAGCCGGTTTCGTATGGCCCCCTCTCTCTCTCTCGCCTGCTCTCCCTAGTAACAACGGCCTCTCTTAGTGTCTCCTTCAGTGCGGAGAGAGAGCACATGATTGGTCTATATTTTTATATCTAATTGCTGGAGATGAACAGCAGTGAGTGAGTGCTTCGGGTTTTTCAGGTGGTGGCGGTGCTGCTGGTGGTGGTGGTGGGGGTGTGTGACTGAAATCTGTGGCAGTGTGTTAACTCTCAGTGAGGCTGAGCAAACCAGGACAGCGTGAAAAGCATGAATTTATAGTGGCTTCTCGCTCTCTTTCTTCAACTTCAGCAGGCATGAGAGCTGGATATCGGCATGATAGCTGGATCCAGAACTTAGCTTTATAGCACTTACTCTCCTTGTTCTCTCCTGACTAGAACCTTGCTTGTGTTGTATGAAAATCTCATGTGTAAGTCGCTTTGGATAAAAGCGTCTGCCAAATGTGAAATTGTAAATTGTAAATTGTATTGCTCGGCAGCTCAAGACTAAACGGTCAAACAAAGGAATGCACGCTCAGTTCTGCCTCTTCAAAGAGTTTCTTTTGTTGATACGCGGCCGACAAAACATTTCAGCACCATTATCTTCCATCAGAGGGCATATTTAAAACTCTTATCAGTGAAGCCTGGCTCTGTTTCTGGGGCCGTTGTGAAAGTCACAGTTGTTTATGCGCTCGCTGCACTGCTGAGTCAATGTCGCCTCTACACCCCAGGAGGAATTATTCGGAAAATCCTGCAGAACATATGCAGACTATATCCGACCTTTAACCCCCTGGTGGTGTTAGTGCCTCGCTAACAGGGGCAGAGCGGGACTGTCCCGTGTCGTCCGCTCCTTCCTTCCACCGTTCCGCTCTGTCTTGTCCGCGTTGGCCCCGGGGCCGTGGAAGCAGCAAAGCCTGCTGGGTCATGGTGCTTCTGTTCCTTGAGAACAAGCTAAAGGCCCTTTCCTATGTCGCCCTTCCTCGTCTGTTCCCCGTCTCTTATTATTTCCGGCCTGGCTCCGATGGAGTCGGGGCTGGATATCCTGGCGGGGGAGGCAGAGGAGGAGGGGGGGGGGCAGAAAAGCATTTCACCAAGCAGGAAAACTGAAAAAGCATTTTGGTTATCAAGCCCTCGCAGCCCCGGCTCCTACGCCCTCTGTTTGTGTTTGCTTTATTTTCCTATTCTTCTCCCTTTTTTCCTCTTCTTTTTTTTTTTTTTCCTTCTTCCTTCTTCCACACTCTTGGTAGAACAGAGTGGTGTTTGACCCGGGGTCAAGCCTTCTTTCTGATCTGCAGGAGCAGATAAACAGCAGCCGTCGCTCCGAGATGAACCTCTCCTCAGACTCTATGAACTCTACTGTCTAATCTCTATAACCGCCGGGTCGCCGGGTCAAATCCTCCGGCCGGATCCGCCGCTTCTCCCTGGAATGTCATTTGGAATCTTTGCTATTTAGACTTCATGCTTTACTGCCAAACTGACCCAGATAACGGTTACGTTTATCTCTGTAGTAATGATGACAGTAATAACAAACAATTTCATCCAAAGCTCCATACAGTGGCATTAGAGCTGGGCGACATATTGTATAATATCAATATTGTGATATGAAACTAGATATCTGGGATTTTGGTTTATCGTGATATTGTGAAATAACTTAAATGACCAATGATTGGCTTTACCTGCTCATCATATCCACATTACTTATTTAGAGCTGCAACGATTAATCAATTAATCGATTGGTTGTCAACTATTAAATTAATCGCCAACTATTTTGATGATAGATTAATCGTTTTTTTTAAGAAAAATAAGTCAAAATTCTCTGATTCCAGCTTCTTAAATGTGAATATTTTCTGGTTTCTTTACTCCTCTATGACAGTAAACTGAATATCTTTGGGTTGTGGACAAAACAAGACATTTGAGGACGTCATCTTGGGCTTTGGGAAACACTGATCCACATTTTTCACCATTTTCTGACATTTTATAGACCAAACAACTAATCGATTAATCGAGAAAATAATCAACAGATTAATCGACAATGAAAATAATCGTTAGTTGCAGCCCTAGTAAACATCTTATGAAAGCATGAATACTCATCCCCAAAATATCGTCACATTATCGATATCGAGGTATTCGGTCTAAAATATTGTGATATTTGATTTTGTCCATATCGCCCAGCCCTAAGTGACATGAGTGCATATAGTTTTAGCATGGGGGGCCACAGTGGGAATGAAGGACCTTACTCTCATAGTGTTAAAGTCATACTCGACCCATTGAGTTATACCCAGTTAAGACCCAGAGATAGTAATAACGACTTAGACTTTTCTTTCCTTTTTCCTGACTTTTACTTCGTTTTTTCTTTGACGCTTTTTGTATTCTTTGATATGTTAAAGCGTCTCAAAATGGCAAAAAAAAAACATCATGCAAAAGTGATTTGATTTTTCTTTTTCTCTCGTCCAGATGAGGAGCTGCTGATCGAGCGCAACATCCGCAAAGGGATGATCAACCCGGGGGAGGAGAAGCAGAGCGGGCTGCACAAAGGCTCGGCCGCCAGCCTGGAGTACAGCATCCGCGTGCGCTGTGACGAGCATTACTACGGCAGCAAGTGCAACCGGGTGTGCCGGCCCCGGGACGACTACTTCGGCCACTACCTGTGCGACCAGCATGGGAACCGAGCGTGCATGGAGGGCTGGACCTCCACCGTTCCCGGCGTTCCCGATTTTCCCGACTGCAAAATCGGTGAGGAGAGATCGGGCCTCGTCCACCACACTGCAACAACAACCAGTTATTTTAGCTTGTATCCAGACTTATCAAGTTTTTTTGTGTAAAAATCATCTTACTGCACTGGCAGATAATTTCACTGGTTTCAACAAATTTGACTTTTTTTTTCAGGAGAATGTAACTTGTTTCAGGGCATTTGCTTGGTAAAAGTGGAATTGGGTTGGGGAAAGTTTCAACATTTTCTTCATTGTTTTATGATGATTTCTTGAAAGAAGTCATGCTTTCAAGTGAAATGTATTGAAACCAGCAAGATTATCTGCCAGTGCAGTGAGATAATTTGACTAAAAATATCACAAAATAAGCTTTATAGGTCTGGAAACAAGTTAAAATACTTAAGAGTAATATCCAAAACTCACCCCCCCAAAGTACAGTATACATAGACAGTGATATACCCAAAATATAGTATGTACCTACAATAATGGGTCTCATAATACTGCGATCAAAAATGTATGTGATCATATAGAAGCAGCTATTGTAGGAGTCCCACTGTTTACTCACTTCTTATTCTTTTTTGGAAAAGTTTGGAAGCTCTTGCTCCACTTTGCAAAATGTAAACAATGGTGGAAGACGCTCATCGTCGCCGGAGAAACCCTCGACTTTCCATTAGTGAACTTGCCATCCATTGTGACCGCAGCAAAGAAACAGTGTTTTCTCTGCCTTTCGCAAAACAAGGAAAACATAGGAAATGAGATTTTAATGATTAGACGGTTCGCAGAATAGAGCGGCAGACAAGTCTCCAGAGATGTTTGAAATATATGTGGGTGAAGTATTGATTCTGGTTCACAGTTATCAGCTCCTCACCTGTTGACTTTCTCTTCCCCCCCCCCCCACTCAAAGCCATCTGCAAGCAGGGATGCAGCCTTGCTCACGGGAGCTGCAGCGTGCCGGGGGATTGCAAGTGAGTTCTTCACCTTTTTTTTTTGTTTTTTTGTTTTTTTGTTTTACCCCCCTTCGCTGCCGCAGTGAAGCAGGCGGGGCAGGTGCAGTGTGTGTTAAAGTGTTAAAACGTGATGTTGTTTGCTTGGAAACCCCCTCGGTGCTTAATGAGGATAACAATGGTGACACAACAGAGGGGGAGGGGAGGGGAGGGGAAGGGGGGGTGTTGATAACATACCAGGCGGCCTAAACCCCTACCTCCCCACTTCAAACCCCCCTCCACCACCTCCACCCCCCCCTCCTCCTCCCCCATCCCCTCAGATCCACTCTGATCCAGAAGCCATTGTTCTACTTCCTTTTCCAAAGCTGGCTTGCCCAACTGAGAGAGAGAGAGAGGCCTGTTTTTCGCTATGCGTTTCCTCCCCCCCTCGTCTTCCAGTAGCTAGGCATTGACCCCCCCCCACACACACACACACACACCCTTTCCAACCCCCTCCTCCCTCCCTCCCCCACGTCTGCTGCAGCCCACATCACCTCTTCCTATCCTGGGCCTTGTTTTGGCTGGCACTGGCCTGCTGGGAAGTGAGTGTGGATTCCAGCCACAACTGGAGCATGCATGTGCTGTTGAGGGATGAACCCTGAACCCAGTTTACCCACCTTTTTTATTTGCTGGAATGGAGTTTACCCACTTTTCCAGGGCCTAAATTCATACTTTTCATTTTAATAAGTAGTATCAAACTGTCTGTGTAGATTAATTTCAGTCATCCAGGTAGAAACGTCTTCAGCTCTTCAGTTTTTAGTCCAGTGGATTTTGGTTTCATTTTTGGTGTTTTTTTTTTTTGAAAATATAATTGATTTTTGTTTGTATAGGTTCTTCTTTGCCTTATGATGATCACTAATTGGAGGTGTTATAACAGGAATGGCCAGGCATTTACCGTACAAATTTGCAAATATACTATACAGTATGAGGAGACAGATGCAGCAGGAGGAGGGAACTGTGGGAATTATTGAAGCACGTTTAGATTAGATTTGATCACATGTAGAAGTGTAACATGGCTGTACAGTGGACTACAAAAGGCTGACCAGGCATACGCAGTACCAAGTATGTGAATATGAGAAGAGACAGGGGAGACGGGGAGCGGCGTTTAGATTTGATTGCACGTGCAACTGTAATGCTTTTGCAACTGTAGTACATTCGTGCCACAGTGCTTTAAAAAGCCTCGCCGTGCGCACGGTGCCAAGTGTTTTTGCAAATGGGAGGAGACAGAAGGTGGTGCAGGGAGGGAGCTGTGGGCATTATCGAGGCAGGTTTGGTTTAGTTTGGATCTCGTAAAAAAAAAAAAAAAAAAAAAAAGTAAAAATAAAGCTGACATTTCATATTGGAAATGGCCGGAGGATTGGAAAGCAGAGGAACACCCTGGAATGTGCCTCAACATGTGATTTGGAGCTTCATCTCAATCAGGAACACACTAGCCTGAGAGGGTGGAGGGAGGGAGGCGGGAGGGGGGGTGAGAGAGAGAGAGAGAGACAGAAACAGCGAAAGAGAGATGGTGTCAGAGAGAGAGAGTAAGAGATAGAAAGAGAAAGAGAGAGAGGAAGGCGCAATAGAGAAAGTGAAAGAGACTAAAAGAGATGGAGACAGGCAGAGAGAGAACGCGAGTGAGAGAGAGAGAAAGAGAGAGTGGAGAGTTGAGAGAGAAAGAAAAAGGAGAGAGAGAGAAAGAAAGACAGAGAGAGAGAGAGTAAGAGATGGACAGTAAGAGAGAGAGGAGGGTGTAAGAGAGAAAGTGAAAGAAACAAACGAGATGGAGAGAGGCAGCGAGAATGTAAGAGAGAGAGAGAGAGAATGAAGGGTTAAGAGAAAGAAAGAGACAGAGATAGAGGGAGAGAGAGTAAGACAGAGAGAGAGAAAGAAAAAGAAAAAAGCAAAAAAAAAAAAAAAAAAAGCCCTGCCTGGCAGAGGAAAACTAAAAATGTGTGCTGGGTGTCTTGTTTCCTTACACACAGCGCATTCACAACCTACGCTCCCTCATGTGACACTACTAAAGATGTAGCTAGGCAACAGCGGGCTAAGTCCGTCCGCTGGGTTTTGGGCGCGAGGAATCGCCTGTAAATAATTCAGCAGCGTCGGAGCGGTCGGGGATGAGCAGGTTACGCCCCCCCCCCCCCCCCCAACCCCCCCCAACCCCCCCACCCTCTAGCACCCCTACCCCTGCCCACGATGCAGAGTCCTGCAGGGTGTGGTTTGGGGCCGTGGGCAGGCGGGATATTTTCGGCGCTGGCTGGCCCCCGCGGCCCCTTCCATTGACGGGACAACAGCGCAGCGGCGAGCCTTGTGGGTAATGCCACCCTTGGCCTGTGGCCGGCCGGCAGTGCAGTTCCCCCCCCCACCCCCCCCCTCCTCTCTCCCACACTGCAGCCAGACAGACTGTCCGCTCTCCCGCCGCCGACCACAGCGCCGACCGGACACACTGCACATACTGTACGCCATATACTGTACGCCACATACTGTACGCCACATACTGTACGCCATTACTGTACCCCACATACTGTACCCCACATACTGTACCCCACATACTGTACGCCACATACTGTACGCCACATACTGTACCCCACATACTGTACCCCACACACTGTACGCCACATACTGTACCCCACATACTGTACGCCACATACTGTACCCCACACACTGTACGCCACATACTGTAGTAAACAATGCAGAGCGTCCCGAGCAAGATCAGATTAAAGTTGTTGTGGTGAGGCGCCCGGTTAAAAAGGCATTTCAAGTTACAAATTGTGCATGAAATAAAACTTTTCATGCATGTTTATACAGAACCTGAAGCTTGGAATCTACAGTATTCTATCTGAACTTATCAAAAATGTAGTTAGTATAAACATTTTAACAGGTAGAAAGAACTTAACAGTTTTTCCAGATGGTATGTCAAATACTTTGATGCTCAATATCTCAGAACTGCACTCCACCCAGACAGAACCTTATGATTTCAAGCTCACAACAAGCATTTTACTGTGTTTCAAAGGTGCAAAGACACAAATAATGATAAGATGTATTATCAGTAGCCGGGGCGCCTGGCTGTACTGCATGTGCAGCACTTCCTTGTAGCCTAGAGACTCTGTTTTGCCATATCAGACACAGTGGGAGGGCTATTTTTTTTTTTAAATTCATTCCTCATCCTTCCATTCCTCTATCACCCTCTCCCTCAGCTCAGCAACACTTAATCTACACCGTGCTAACATAAATTTTATCTTTGAAAAGCGGTAATCTTTGTAACCTGCCATTTGCATTACACTCTTTCTTATGCCTGTGGTGTAAAAAAACATCAAACCCTGAAAGTAAAACCCCGTAACTGTCCACAGCTATGCAGCGTAGTACAGCACATTACAGAACCGCAGCACAGGCACTACAGAGCAGTATATCACTAGTGGTAAGAGAGTAGTGTTTGGTCGGCGTCCATTTTGAAGTGTGTGTGTGTATGTGTGTGTGGGTGGGGGGTGTGTGGGGGGGTTGGGGTTGGCCCCTAAAATAGCCCAGGCAGAGAAATGACAGGACAGGTGGGGCAAGGTTACCACTGGCCTTGGAATAACAGAGTGCTGCCATAAACCAACAGATTAGCTAACCCTTCACCGGCCCGGCCCGCCATGGCCCTGCGGCTCTCTGGAGGCCCTCCTTCCACAAACCCGACCGGCTCAGTCCGGGTTCGAAGGAAGAGGTCTGAGGTCCGAGTCTGACACACAACATGCACACACACAACACACGCATAGTAGCACACACTCACAGACACACACACACAGATACTGTAGTCTTACCCCGCAAACACTAAGATACACGCACATAAACGCATGCGTGCAAGTAGTATGAATGCACATAGCACACATGCACAGACACACACACACACACACTCAGAACTCACACACACACACACACACACACACTCTCTGCTGTGGAATGTCCCCTGGCACTGTGTCTCTAAGATTAGGAGCCACAGCAAGGGTGTCATTCACCTTGATGAAGACGCTCTGTCCAGCTCCGGGCAAATTACTGCTGTGACATTTGGCTGCAGCAGTCCCAGCTCTCCTGTAGTCTCAGTACAGTTAAGACATTAAGCTCCACATCTGTCTTGCAAGTAGAATCCCTTCCTTTGACATGACTTGTATGTGATTGATCAGGATAAAAATGGTTTCCAATTTATTTATTTATTTATTTATTTATTTTTGGCACCTGCAACATTCTTTGATTTTTCACAGCAGGACATGCGACTGGCACGATGCCCTGAATCAAGTGCTCCTTAGTGTTTTCACACATTGTAAATGTATTAAATTACTTGTTTGCTATCACTACGCAACTATCACTGTTTTCCACAGCCGTCTCTCCCCGCGCCTCTGTGTGCATGAAACCCCTCAGGCTGTAGCTGTAAATAAGAACTTATTCTTAGTCTTAGGAGCGTTTATTTGACTTAGAGAAGCACCGAACCACCCCATGAAAACATGCAAACAAGTCGAACGAACATGTAAATGAACCCCACTGTGTGTCTTAGTTCATTTACAAGTGTTACTGTTTTCTGTGAAAACTTGCAGACAGCTCTTCCCACGTGATTGACTCAGTTAAATGCATTAAAGCACATTTATACCCATGGAAACATGCGACCAAGGCGGTTTCATGTGTGTTTGAGGTCCTCTATGTGTATTAAATGCATTGAACCGCTATTTCACCCAGATGTACAGTATGTATAATTGCTCATCTATGAAAACATGCAACTCAAGTCGACTCTCTGTGTGTATTGCAGGTGTAACTACGGCTGGCAGGGCCCGTTCTGTGACGAGTGCCTGCCCTACCCGGGTTGTGTTCACGGCACCTGCAACGAGCCGTGGCAGTGTACCTGTGAGAAGAACTGGGGCGGCTTGCTCTGCGATAAAGGTAAGATCCACCAAAAAAACGTGTGAATTCATCCTTTATTCCATTGTACAGTAATTTCAAGAAAAAGAAAAACCCAACATCTAAGGAATTCATCCCTTGGGAAATGGTAGAAATTAGCGTTATCTTTGGATATGTGACAGAAAACTGGAGAAAATGTAGGTAATTAGGTGAGATTTTGGCATCAAGATGTGTTTCTTTACAACTTTGGCTTGGATTTTTGGTGCAAATCTACAACTCTTAGAAATGAGAAGCCTGGATCTAGCAGGATAATATAGTATTGTCACTGCCAATCAAGAATGTGAGTACAGTTTGGTGGAGCCAGACTTTCTCTCGTCACTCCGTTTGTTTTAGTACGATGCCATCTCAGGAGAAAAGTCTGTTTTTAAGTGGGGATAAAGGTCGAAAAACAGTTTTTATTTCCTCAACCAATCACAGTCCAGGACGGCGTTCACAACTACGGGCTTGACGGGTGGTTCCTTGTGTGTACTTAACAGTTTGATTGTCTTTGCACCACACGGGTCACACAAGGACACAGAGAGTGATTGGTCAAGATGCAGGGAGCAAGCTGTGGGCGTGGAGCTGAAGTAGAAATTGCCACAGTGGTGAATGTGTTCTTATGCTGCCTTCAGATGCTCCTCGTTAGCTCCTACCTCCAAGTTTTCAAGTCATAAATGTGATTCGCCCCACACTGAAATGCTTCTGTCCAGAAATATTAGCAAAATGGACCCTGGAACAAAATATTTATGTGGTTGTTGTTATATTTTTGAAATCAGGCAGCAGAGCTACTCTGTGTTGCAGCTAGAGAATGGAAATAAGAAAATGTGCATCAGGCATGGAATTGATGTTTAATTGATAGATAGATACTTCCTTCCATGCTCTCCGCCCCCTAAATGTCACCGGGATCATAGAGAATTCGGACTTTCCCTGCAGTTTTTACCACTTTGTTGGGTCGTTCACGCACACAAACCTTGTAATTATGCTATTTCCTGACAGCACTTGAAGGCAGCATTCGTCTACTTTCTAACTTAAATAACAGTTAAAGACGTCTTGACACGCATGGAGTGGGTTTGCACCCAGACGTTGAATGAGAATCCGTTTGCTGTGCAGATCTGAACTACTGCGGGACCAACCGGCCGTGTAAGAATGGCGGGACGTGTATGAACACGGAGCCAGACGAGTACAACTGTGCCTGTCCGGACGGCTACTCCGGCAAGAACTGCGAGATCGGTGAGTCGGCGAATCAAACGCGTCATCTCTGGGGTTTGAATTACATGCCGCTGGTGCCGTGGCACACTTAGGCTGAGGTTCTGAAGTATTTCTTAAATCTGACAGATGATTTATGACTGTAGACACCTGTATGTCTTTTCTCTTTCTCCCTCTGGCCCTCACCCTCTCTTTGACCCCTCTCTTTCTTTTTTCCTGCTCTCTCCCTTTATTTCTTCCTTCATTTCTCTCTCTCTCTCTCTCTCTCTAGCTGAGCATGCCTGTGTGTCCAACCCCTGTGCCAATGGAGGGACGTGCCATGAAGTCCCATCTGGGTTCGAGTGTCACTGTCCCGCAGGCTGGTCCGGGCCAACCTGTGCTAAAGGTGAGTGGCTCTAAACCAATCTAAAGACCGGATTACTCCCAACTGTTCCATACAGTCATGAGATATACAGTCTGGGCACAAGTTTGGCATCTAAACTAGATTAAAAAGGAAGGTGGATGACAAGTGAGACTGGAGTTCTGTACTGTGGGAAGAGCGCTAAAGGTGAGGTGCTGGAAACTGGAGTAAACTGCAGGAAAGTGGCTAGATTGTCTGGTACACCCAAGAATTCACAAGCCAATTTCACCATTTTACAAGCCAAGATGATGTTTAGAAGTGAAGAGGACCTTCAAATTATATAGGGCTGCAACTAACGATTATTTTCATTGTTGATTAATCTGTCGATTATTTTCTCGATTAATCGATTAGTTGTTTGGTCTATAAAATGTCAGAAAATGGTGAAAAATGTGGATCAGTGTTTCCCAAAGCCCAAGATGACGTCCTCAAATGTCTTGTTTTGTCCACAACCCAAAGATATTCAGTTTACTGTCATAGAGGAGTAAAGAAACCAGAAAATATTCACATTTAAGAAGCTGGAATCACAGAATTTTGCCTTATTTTTCTTAAAATATTACTCAAACTGATTAATCGATTATCAAAATAGTTGGCGATTCATTTAATAGTTGACAACTAATTGATTAATCAATTAATCGTTGCAGCTCTAAAATTATAGTTGGCTGTCGTCCATAGTGGCTGGTTTAGTCGACTAACATACCAACTTTACCAGTGTTGGCTATATAATATGAAACCGGAGCACAGCAGTATAGTAAGAATGATTTATCACTGATGGTAGCTGATGATAAATACAGTTTGTGTGTACATGCCTGTGTGTGTGTGTGTGTGTGTGTGTGTGTGTGTTCATTCCTTCCCTCCTCAGTGTTTCAGTCAGAGGGATCAAAAGGTCTGAGCCTCGGTCTTGTTTGTGTTTCAGACACAGATGAATGCGCCTCCAGCCCCTGTGCTCAGGGTGGGACCTGCATCGACGGGGAGAACAGCTTCGAATGCCTCTGCCCTCCCCAGTGGACCGGCAAGACCTGCCAGATAGGTGCGCCTCTCTCGTCTAATTAACCAATTCATTATTAATCAATATATTGTGAACAACGGCTATAATTTAAGGTTTTTAAAGAATAAAGTAAGACTGTTATAAGACTACGTGAAGAGTTTCATTCCAAAACGAGGTTCCACCATTTGGAAAAAAACATAAATGCCTGCTTTACAAAAGGATTGCTGGCATAAAAGTAAAGTATTGTGGGTAACTAATAAATGTATAAGTCATCTAAAGATCTTTGCACATATTGGCTGATAAATTGCATGAGGCATATATTTTCCAAAATGGATTTATAGCATTTTCGAATGAAACTATATTAATTTGGCGAGGTGTGTGCACATGAAAACTTGAGAAGATGAGGTTCAAATGTCGGTTGAATTATCATTGTATTTTTTTGGTTGATCCTAAATGAAGATTTATTTGCATGTTGAGTGATATTTTGCCGTGTTGCGTGTTTCTGTGTTTCTGTATGTTGCACCGACTGTGAATGCCGTGCGTTCAGATTCATTCCAGGAATCCCATCGCTTGCAGAGATATATCTAGTTGTTTGTTTATCCTGCCATGTCGAACCAGTAGTATTACTGCGGGGTGGCTACTAATTTGAAATGCGTGTGTGTGTGTGTGTGTGTGTGTGTACGCATGTCCAACGGAGAGACTCGCTGGGTTATCATCTGCAACTCGAGCCAGGTGACTTGAGTAAAGTTAAAAATAACCTCCCGCCTGGCAACTGCTAGCCTTGGGACCAAATATACTCCGCCGGGGGGTTATCTTTGGCTCCAGACGGGGCGTAAAAGGGGAGTATGTACGCTACGGTGAGGCAAGGCCCCGGGCATAGCGGAGCCCTCCTCCTCGCCCGCTTCGACGCCGCGACTGTGCAGCTCAGCCAGGAGCGGCTGAGCGGCTGAGCGGCGAGGCGAGGCGAGGCGAGGCGAGGCGGGGAGAGAGGAAACAGTTTATAACCTGTAAACACGCGCTAAGGGAGGAACCGAAACGCCAGAGCTTGTGTTACGGCTTCTGTTATTCTCAAAGCGCTTCCCCTTTCAGGGAGCGGGCGGTACCTGGGAGAGAGGGGGGGGGGGCTGGCAGGGGGTGGGGGGTGGTGGTGGTGGTGTTGAGTTTCAGCAGGCCAACAGGTGCCGCTTACCTCCTGGGAGTAGTATTAATGCACTGGTCGGTTTATAGTGAGCGAGGCGGCGCGGCGGGCTCGGTGACCGCCGCCTCTGAAACTGACCACTTGGAATGCCGCAGGTTGGCCTGCAGGGAATGCAATAGAGAAATTAAGCCGGGCGCTGGGGGTGGGATGTGTGTGTGTGTGTGTGTGTGTGTGTGTGTGTGTGTGTGTGTGTGGGGGGAGGTTTTTTTTTTTTTGAGAGAGAGCTGTGAAAGAAACGGTCAGCAGGGGAATGTGAACAGAAGCCTAAAAAAAAGCAGGAAAACGGTAATCTCAAGTTGGAAATCAGAGTTTAAACAGCACCTGCAACCCAGTTACATTAGAGTATATCATTAGAGTATATGATTAGAGTATATGATTAGAGTATATGATTAGTGTATATCATTAGTGTGTATCAGGATCTGGGCTTCAGTTTCAGTGCATTGTGCGGCAGGAGGCTACGCTTGGTGGCGGGGCTTGTAAGCAGGTTCTTAGCTCTCTCTCTCTCTCTCTCTCCCTCTCTCTCTCTCTCTCTCTCTCTCTCTGCCTCTCTCTCTCTCATCTCCATTTTGCAGACGTTAATGAGTGTGTGGGGAAGCGTTGCTTAAATGCTGTCTCTTGCAAAAACTTGATTGGTGGATATCTCTGTGCCTGCTTTCGTGGATGGGCGGGCCAGAACTGTGACATCAGTTAGTATCATACCAGCAAATCATTAGTCGCTATCAGCCTCTGTATCGGCCTCTCTCTCTCTCTCTCTCTCTCTTACCTGTGGCTCTGCTCCTTCTCCTCTGGTCTCTCCCGGCTCTCCGAGGCCCGTTTATCTCTGCTGCTGCACTGTTCTAGTTTCTGTCTAAGGCTAAAACAGACTGTGGGTTTTCACATGACTGTCAGACATCTGTTGTGAACCTTGCAGGGTTGTTTCCCCATCTGCAGCCTGGCTTCACTGCATGTGCTTTAGCCAAGAGAGTCACATCTGCCTGCCTGCGCCTCTCAGCCTGCACTCCTTTCTGTCTTCTAGGCACGGATAGCCTCGCATTCGCCTACTTTCCCTGTAGCATCTGCACGTTTACACCGCCCATGCATGTTCCGCTTTCTAATGTGTTAAATTCAGACTAAAAAAAATCATATTTTTCCTCAACAGATGTCAACAGCTGCCATGGTGCCAAGTGTCAGAATGGAGGGACTTGCAAGGTGAGATTCAGAAACGTAAACTCTGGACCAACCAAGAAATTATCAGAATATTGAAGCCATAAACCCTAAGAGGGCATTTTGTTTTATGATCATGGGTGTAACGGTGATGCAGCTGGTACAAGGCCCAGCCAATTACTGCTGATATCATCAAAGTACCTGTCATTACAGTAAAGAATGTCCTTAAGGGTATTATGGCTTTTAAACAGCGGTTGCTAACGTAAACTGCCTGAGAAGTTTTCTCCAAAGCAGTGAACATATGTAGGAATCAGAAACAGGAGGGAGCAAGAAAGATTGATCACTAGCCCTCTGGGTGCAGCATCAGTCAGCATATCAGCCAATAATACACAGGTGGCTGTTGGAATTGGCAGCATGGTGGGAGTGTGTCTTAGACCAATCAGATCCCAGCGTGTCAGTGCAGGGCCAAAGTGAAAGTTGAGATGACGTCCGCAGTCGTCCATAGCTGCTGCCTGCATCGTTTTGTGAAATCATGAGCTAAATATATTTTTTTGTTGTTATCAATTGTTTTTATTTCAAAAAGTATGCAGAGTATATTTTCTCCCACTAGGACCAAGAAAGGTCCTCCCTCCCTCCCACCCATGTCGCGACCAGTTCCCTCCCCTCCCACCCCACACTAGTTTTACATGACATAGTACATGAATTCATAAATTTACAAAAATACAACAAAGTGCACTTAACGTGAAGATGTTCAAGCCAGCAGCTGTTCAACATCTGCTGCTGCAGAGGCCCATACCTGGGCAGTCCTTTCTCTAGCCCCATGTATTCTCGCTATAGATTGTTCCATGTGTAGTATGTTCAGAAAAGACATTGTGTACGGGTAAGTGAATGAGGAGGATTCCATCTTAAAGCTAGCATTTTTTTTTGCTGCTGTAAGACCTGTGAATAAAACATGAGGTTTGGAGACCGACAGATCCAGTGATGAGGTATCGTTCGAAATCAGCAACCTGGAACAACAGGGTACATGCACACCCGATAAATCTGATCTAATCTATGAGCTAAATATCTTGAGATCAGTTCAAAACTTTCCAAAGCTATTTCCATATGAATGTTTGCTGTGCCATAATATCATAGTGTGAAAATGCTGTGCTTGTTTGGGTTGATGGTGAACCTGCACTTCAGTAAAACCTATGTGGACTGGACTTGGCCTCCTGCACATTGCCATCGTCTGCTTGCTGAATTTATCTTTTGTATACTTTATGAAAGGTGAAGGTGGCCACTTTGATTAGCTTCCTCTATGTTTTTCCCCTTGTGCGGTGAATAGTGACAGCGGGGTTTTTGGTAACTTCTTCCCTCTCTGTTGCAGGAGGTCCCGACCAGAGGCTACCAGTGCACCTGCCAGCCGGGTTTCGTGGGCCGGCACTGTGAGGTTCAGAGGAACCGCTGTGCCAGCAGCCCCTGCAGGAACGGCGGCCGGTGCCACGCCCTGCTGGACGGATTCATGTGTGAATGCCCACAGGGTTTCTCAGGCACAACCTGTGAGGTGAGGAGCGGATCCTTCGGGTGAATCCTTCTGTAGAAAGAAAAGTCGATGAAAGCTTTTCCATTGTCTGCTCTAAACAGCCGGAGTCTGGTGGCTGTTTTCTGGGGGGGAAAAAGAGAAACTCACTTTTTTTTGTCTTTATCTTAGCTTTCTGTCGTTGTTGAGGAAGGCGGGAAATTTTGATATAATAAAAACATATGGATTTATGGAATACAGCAGGCAGATTTTCAAATATGAAATAGGACCAAAGATGTTTTTCTATAAATACAAAATTACTATAAAATACTGTAATAATTTAAACATGTACTGTAAATATTGTCATTATTTATCTTAATTTATTGTCATATTGATTGATTGTTATTATGATGTATCACTGGGTGACACACCTACTCACGTCATTTATGTCATAAAAAAAAAATGTCAACACTACATAGGCTATATAACATGGGTAATATGTACGAAGTGATATGACAATAAAAAAGTATAAAAAAAAAAAAAAAGAGAAACTCAAACTGCATCAACAGAAAATCCAAGCTCCGCCCACACTGTTTGATTGACAGCTGATCTCTGGGAAGTGCAGTTCAGAAACACCACAGCAATGAGGCTGAGCAACAAAGATGGAGACAAATTAAAAAAAAAAACATGGATCCAGATTACCACTTAAAATAGTAGGCTCTGGATTAGGGTTTCAAGTCAAATTAATTAACTTTTTTTTTTTTACAGTGTACTTTGTGTAATTTTGACAATGGTTGTTTATTTGCTCATTAGATTAGATACACATAAACACAGTGGAAATTTGCCTTCCTACCTTCCTTCACTCATTACTACCTTCATTCATTTATTCATTGATCTATCTCTACCTCCTTTATTCCATCCACAGGTGCAGAATAACCCGTGCAGTCCTAACCCGTGTCAGAACAAGGCCCAGTGCCACAGTCTGATGGGAGACTTCTACTGCACCTGCCCCGACGACTACGAGGGCAAAACCTGCTCAGAGCTGAAAGACCACTGCAAGACCAACCAGTGTCAAGGTACCAGACACATGCTGTCAGAGACCTGGGGGAAACCTCGGGTCTGTGATTTTTGGAGAAAAATTTGCAGGACATTTTCATTGCTGACATGAGAAAGTTCTTTGACTGAAACGTTGAGAAATGACACATGTTGAGATGATGCCTCCTGTCAAATAATAACCTGTCTTTCATAATAGTTTCATAATAATTCTGATAAATGCCCTTTTGTTTTATCTGTTCAAGCAAATAAACACCTGTTGGTCTAGTACAAGTTTCACAGTTTTCTCAGTTTGAACAAACCACTTGGGAGTCGGAGACAAATTAATTTCACCCTAACTCAACACATTTCTACCCTTGCTGATCGCCTCTTCTCTTCATTTTGCACCTCTTTCCATTTTGCCCTCAAGTGATTGACAGCTGCACCGTTGCCGTGGCAACCAATGACACCCAGAAAAGGGTGTGGCACATCTCATCCAATGTCTGCGGACCACACGGCCGCTGCATCAGCCTGCCTGCCGGGAACTTCAGCTGCTCCTGTGAGCCGGGATTCACTGGCACCTACTGCCATGAGAGTGAGTCACTATTAACACACACACACACACACACACACACACACACGCACACACACACACACCAGACGTGCACGCTGAGACACACACGGACTATATTTATCATCAGTTACCATCAATGTGACCCACATCATTCTTACGGTAATTCTGGCTCCAGTCTCACTTATCATCGCCCTCTTAGTTCAGTTTACAGCACAGGGAAAGAAAACAAGTAACTAGGAAGGGAATTATTAAAAGGAAAATGCCACCGGAGATGCAGATTAGATGTGCAGAGACCTTTGCGTGTCCAATTATATTACGATTTTTTTTCTTTGTAGTATAATTAACTGCAGCATTGCCCCCTACTTCCACAGAATGCGTTTCGGTGTTCTCAAACGATTGCGATTTCATTATTCAGCGTCAACTTGCAGGGACATCGCTAGAAAAACAAACTAGTTCTTCTCCAATTCCCAAAAGCTGATCTGATGAGCTGAGATAAGATCTGAGGGTTTTGTAAGACACTTACATTACCTCTTAAATGTCTGTAAGGCAAAGAAAATAGTTGTTACAAATTGGACAACAGGTGTAAACTCGATTCATCATCATTCGCATTTTAGCCATAAAGCTGATGCTCCTTCATTAATTTTGACGTTCTACTTTTTGCACAAATCACTGAATTGGGGAAACTGCTTCATCGTCTTCCTCCTCCTCATGTCTCTCTCTCTCTCTGTCTCTCCCTCTCTCTCTCTCTCTCTCTCTCTCTCTCTCTGTCTCTCCCTCTCTCTCTGTTTCCAGACATTAATGACTGTGTGTCATCTCCATGTAAGAACGGAGGCACTTGCATTGACGGGATCAACTCCTTCCAGTGTTTCTGCCCAGACGGCTGGGAGGGCAGCCTGTGTGACGTCGGTGAGTGTGTGTGTGTGTGTGTGTGTGTGTGTCTGAGAGAGATATTTGGGTGGGTGTGAGTGACAGAGAGAAGGGAGAATGAGAGCAGGTCAGGTAGACATGCTACCTGTGAGTCAGTCCTGCAGCACCCAGCCCAGGCCTACAGCACAGGAATGATTAGCAGTCCAAGAATCCTCTGGAAGCAGATACAATGGAGTATCTGTCTGTCTTCTCACCTTTAGCATTTTCTTATACCTAAAATAGTTGGAAAGCAGAGCGGGAGACTGAAATAGAAAGGTGTGGCGGGCCAGTACGGGAACTCATGTGGATTTAGAGGCAGGAAACTTGACCGCCCGACTGTCTCCGTTTGTCTCAATGTGTTTCTACACTGTTGATCTATCCTGTCAGTAGCATATGGCTGTTTCAATGAAAATTTAGCAGATTAGAGTTTTTCTCGGAGGCAGAAATAATTGGTTGATTTAGTGGGCGGAGCCAAAGAACCACCATTTTTTGGAGAGCAAGTTGGCTAACTGGCCAAACTAAATGGCAAAGAAGGAACTCTGGTCAAAATAGAAATAAAAAAATATAGATTACTTATTTTTTTAATTCATTCATGTCCATGGCATCATGATGTTGGAAGGTCAGCAGCTAGCTAACTAACTTACCTAGACAGCTATAGGCTAGTATGGCTAGTTTGAACGTGAAGGTCAGCTAGCTAACTAGCTAACCTAGATTACTTAGTATGGATAGATTGCATTTTTTCAGTTAGCAGCAGAGCGCTAGGCTTCATAATATTAGCTTCCTCCTCTCTTACCGCTTGTCTTTTTCACTGAGCTTCAGTCTTACTTTACTTAGCCAGAAAAACTGTGGTTATTTGGCTCCGCCCACTCCGCTAACTCAACCAATGAGATTATTTCGGCCTCCACAGCAGTTCTGCCTCTGAGAAAGGCTTTTATAATTAAAACTCAAATCTGCACAAATTTAGAGATAAATAAAAGATTGGATTTTATGGCATCGCATTGTTTTCCGTTCCAAACAGACTAATAAACTTTAAATGCCAGCTATAGTCTCTCATGGGTGTGTTTATTTAAATCTATGTCTGTATTACTTATTACACTTTAAGGCTGCATCATCATGGCAAAAATGATAATCCTGATTATTTTGCTACATGTTGGTTATTAATACCACTAATAATCTTGCTAATTTGAGGTGCAAATCAGTTTAATTTTGGCATCTTATATCATCATCTCTTCTGTTTTCAGCTGCAGATATTCTGTGATTATTAATTGCAGAAAACCAAATCACGGTATTCGATTATACACGATGATGCAGCCGTGTCACAGCTCCTCTGGCTGTGTCATGGCAGCAGAAGCCGTGCCCACGTCCAAATCCGGCTGTGAGAATCCGATAGCAGCGTGAGCGGAATCCGATCTTTGCGCGTCCAGACACGTTACCGAACGTGTCCTGGCGGGACCGTACGATAAAATTGGCATTGAAACGATAACTGTAACCATAACCTGTTACTGTGCTGATCCTTCGCTCGCCCCTCTCTCTCTCTCTCTCTCTCTCTCTCTCTCTCTCAGATGTGAACGAGTGCAGCAGGAACCCGTGTCAGAACGGAGGCCGCTGTGTGGATCTGGTCAACGACTTCTACTGTCACTGCATAGACAACTGGAAGGGCAAGACCTGCCACTCACGTAAGTCTGTGTGTGTGTGTGTGTGTGTGTGTGTGTGTGTGTGTGTGTGTGTGTGTGTGTCGGTGCTGTGTGTGTGTGTGTCGGTGCTTGTAAATGCGTCTGCAAGTGTGTGTGTTGTATGTCTGTGGATGCCTGTTTGTCTGAAGGTAGACAGACAGAGAGACATGAAAATATGTAGAAGTGACAGAAATAGGGAGGGGATGTGTAGGTGTGTTTAGGGTTAATGTGCAATGTGCATCTATCTATCTATCTATCTATCTATCTATCTATCTATCTATCTATCTATCTATCTCTCTCTCTCTCTTTCTATCTATCTATCTATCTATCTATCTATCTATCTATCTATCTATCTATCTATCTATCTATCTATCTATCTATCTATCTATCTCTATCTATCTATCTATCTATCTATCTATCTATCTATCTATCTATCTCTCTATCTACCTATCTATCTATCTATCTATCTACCTATCTATCTATCTATCTACCTATCTACCTATCTCTCTCTCTCTCTATCTATCTATCTATCTATCTATCTATCTATCTATCTCTCTATCTATCTATCTTCTCAGTGCTGGTGTGTATTCTAACATTCTCATAAAGGAAAAGCAGCCTGTTTGGGCATCAAGCCTATAAAAAAACAACATAAATCGGCTGAGATAGTAAAAAAAAAAAAAAAAAAGCTTTTAATTTGACATGGTGCTAAAAATGAAAAATGAAGACAAAGAAAAATGTAAGCAAGCATTTCAGCCCATTAGACATCATCAGTGCTTTCTTTGTCTTCCGTTTTTATTTTTTGCACCGTGTCAAATTGTCAAATCTTTTTTTTTTTTTACCATTTCAGCTGCTGCTTAATGTCCTTTTTTTTAGGCTTGATGCCCTAACTGGCTGTCGTGCGGGCTTGTTTTCCCCTTTTGAACTCTCACACTGGCACACAGTATCACATGTTTTCCTTCTGCCGTCCAGGTGAGAGCCAGTGCGACTCCACCACCTGCAGTAACGGCGGGACGTGTTACGACCACGGAGACTCCTTCCTCTGCAGCTGCCCCTCAGGCTGGGGCGGCAGCACCTGCAACACAGGTCAGACCTCCACCGTCCCGCACTCTAATTACACTCTTATGGCACCGGGAATAACGGTGTAATAACACTATGAGCTATTACGGCCTCTTATGTGTCTGTGAGTCTGTGGTCGCTGGGCAACAGTAACTATTACAGTCTTGGTTGGACATAGTTTAGTTTAAAAAAAGCAGTTTACCACTTTAAAAATACCGTATTTCCTCTAATATTGGCCCAGGCCTTTATTTACCTCAACTGCAGAGGGTACCAGGCCTTTATTGGAAGCAGGCTTATATTAGAGACAGGCCTTTATTTCTAATTCACATTCTGTTTGATAAGTATATTTGCTCATATTTTAGTACGAAGCCTCCTTGTTTTCTGATCTCCTTCTGTTGGGGTTCGTTAGTTTAACCGTTTTTTTTTTGTTACTGCAACGCATTACCGATAATTACGGTAATCGACGACGGCACGCTCCAGAGACTTCCTTTTAACCGGTAGTTAAAACAAAAACTTAAGCATGGTTCCCACTGGTCATGGAACATCTTGAATATTATGGAATTTGGAGGTTTATTCCAGACAGGGAGAAGTTACAGAATTTGATCAATTCTCTGGGGAAATCAGGGAATATCAGGGATTTTCTTTTACAAACAGATTACTTTACAGGAATATATCAGACTGTATTTTCCCAACTTGTTTCATGTATTCATTGCATTAGATGTTGTTTTTTCAGGCGTTTTTTTTTTCCACAGCAAGCCCCTCCAGAAAACCCCTTTTAGAAAAACTTTATCTGGCTTCGTTATAGGGGAAAGTCATAGAAAAGTCATGGAATGTGGAAATCGGGGAAAAATACCTTAAATACCCAAGACGCCCTAAATCCCTCCTCTCGTTCTCTCGTTTGTTTCTCTCCAGCCAAGAACAGCACATGTGACTCGGGTCCGTGTGAGAATGGAGGGACGTGTGTCGGAGGAGGAGACGCCTTCACCTGCATCTGCAAGGACGGCTGGGAGGGGCCGACCTGTGCTCAGAGTGCGTCTCTATCACATCTGAATTAATCAATTTGTTGATTAGAATTAATTGTTTAAGAATCACTTTAAGTGGCAAATACAATAAGTGTCCAGGAGCTTGTTTTGGGTGACATTAGTGGCAACATTTAGCGTTTCACCGTACATCATGACACATACAGTGCAGTCTACATGGATTCATTGATCTTATCAGGTTTCAGGCTTTGGCAGGGGTTTGATTCCCCTTTTGAAGTTATTGATTTTCATTCTGTCTTCCTTCTCTCTCTCACAGATGCCAATGACTGCAATCCACATCCCTGGTAAGTTGAAGGGTTTTTGTTATTTCTTTACATGGCACTTCAGTATCACACATAAATATTCCAGCAGGGTTGGAGTATTCGAGTCCAGTTGTGAAAATGCTTTTTCGGACTCGTCTCAATCTTGTGCCTATATGTTGACTCTGACATGTCTTCTCGGTCTCTGTTGGATGCTGCCTCAACTTTTTCGATCTAAAAATATTAACACTAGAAAGGCCAAAGGGGGTTTAAGAGAAGGCCAACAAGCTGCTATTGAAGCGGGGTGAATCTAATAATAATTCTATATCCTGGTGTGATTTTGAAAATCTTGCAACTCTGAAAAGTCATGGAG
This sequence comes from Centroberyx affinis, assembly GCF_046629955.1. Taxonomy (NCBI): domain Eukaryota; kingdom Metazoa; phylum Chordata; class Actinopteri; order Beryciformes; family Berycidae; genus Centroberyx; species Centroberyx affinis. Next base: position 44,582 of record NW_027281867.1, read on the forward strand.
GGGACTTTATGAAATCTGAATGTCAGTTCTAAAATTAAAAACAACAGCTTGGCCTATCTGCTGTGATGGATGGGAAGTTTTATTGATGTTCGGCTTATTTTCACCTCAGCGCTACAGACAATTGAAGGGATTTCACCTGTAGAAACCTGTTTATGTCAAACTTCTATGCATTGATCAGTTGGATGTTGAAGGGAACAGTACAGAGCTACATCTCTGTTCATCCATAACAAACTTCTTCATCATTATTTTTGGCATTTGGACAGAAATGAACCCAGGTTATTGCCTGTTTGGTGTTGAATAGGACTTGATTTGCTCTGGTTTCGGTCTCGAATCGGACTCGACCGGACCCGGTGTGGGAATCGACTTGGGACTCGACTGAGGTGGTCTGGGTCTGGGTCATGGGGAATATTTGTCACATCGCCTTTGATCCTTGCGCTCCGTAACTATTAATCCAGAAATGCGGCGTTTTGAGCAGAGAGAAAAAGTGAAACGCAAAGTTCAACCAGCTGAACGTCTTTTAGCTGGAGCTTAACTGCCACTGCCACCTTTAAAGCTGAGCGAGTTTTGCGGCTCTTATCCCATCCGGGCCCAGTCAGGCAGAGGGAGTGCTGTGAGCGGAGGGGTTTCCCACAGAGAGCAGCGACTCTCTCACACACACACACACACACACACACACACACACACACCGCTCTCATCCTGCAAATCTGATTTAATGCTCCGGGATTTTCCCATTAAAGATTCAGGGATGTGGAGGTGTGTGTGTGTGTGTGTGTGTGTGTGCGTGTGTGTGTGTGTGTGTGTGATTTTGGAGAAGGTGTGCGCATGGGGGTGTGTGTGGTTGCTCGTGTGTATGTACATGTGCGAATTTGTGTGTGTGTGTGCTTGCATACGTGTGTGTGCATGTGTACCTGTGTGTTTGTGTGTGCTTTTGTGCATTTGTCTGACTGTGTGAGTGTGAGTGTGTGTGTGTGTGTGTGTGTGTGTACATGCCTGTGTTTTTGTGAGGATATGTGTATATTTGTGAGTATGTAGTATATGTGCATACCTGTGTGTGTGTGTGTGTGTGTGTGTTTGTGTGTGTTTCTCTATGTGTATGTGTGGGTATGTGTGTGTTATATGGTATATGAAAGTGTGTTTGTATGAATTTGTACATGTGCATCTTTATATTCCTTAGCATACGCATGTGTGTGTGTGTGTGTGTGTGTGTGTGTGTGTGTGTGTGTGTGTGTGTGTGCATGTGATTTTTCATCAGTGTGTGTGTTTGCACGCATACCTTTATGTTCATCTCTGTGTCTGCCTGTTTGTATGAATGTGTGTTCATAGGAATGTGTGTGTGTGTGTGTGTGTGTGTGTGTGTGTGTGTGTGTGTGTGTGTGTGTGTGTGTGTGCACGTGAAACCAGGGAAGTGTGTCTCCTGACAGCTGTGCACGGCAGCTTCCCTGGATCAGAGAGCCTCTCCTGGACAAAAGCCCCCCCCCCTTCCCCTCAGCCACAATGACTGACAGGGGGATTAGAAGGGGGGGTTGTGTGTGTGGGGGGGGGGGGGGCAGGAGGGTGGGAAGAGACGCCCCTCTCACCATTCACCAGCCTTGACCTGGGGGTAGTTGTGAGGGAGGGGGGGTGGGGGTGGGGGTGGGGGGGGGGGGGTCCTATAGGGTCGGCTCAGTATGTGGTCAGCAGGGGATTTGCATATGAAGTCTGGACATTGATAAGGGATCAGCTTCAGCTTTAGCTTCAAGCTCGCCGGCCGGCTCATTCCTTTTCTGCCCCGGGTCTCTCGCCGCGGGAAACACCGGGCGAAGGAGTCCGGACCCGTCTGGGGCTCAGCGGGCAGAACATGGCACCGACACCACCAGGGGTTACAGGCTCTGTTCCCTGTGTAGAGCATGGCACCATTACTGCAAGGGTCGTAGGTTCTATTCCCTGTGAAGCTGAATGTGTAGAGCAAGGCACTAACACTGACAGGTTTCATTCCCACTGGCTTCACCCATGGTAAAGTCATGCAGCCATGGTACTGTCTAGTGCTGAACGATTTTGAAAAAATGTCTAATTGCGATTATTTTGACTGATATTGCAATTGCGATATCATTTGCTATATTAGAGGGAATGATAATTTTTACATCATTATTCTCATTTTCATTGAAAAACGTATTAAAATGATTATGGTGTGATTTTTGCAGGGATCTGTACCAAACAAAGATGTTTTCTTAAGTCTGTAGAATATGATGTGTAGGCCAGGACATCTCTGCAGCACCACAATATTTAATTTAAAATGGTATTTTGACACACATTTCGCCTTTAACAAATATTGCGCCTCCTGCGATTTGAAAATTGCAGTAGGCCATATTGCGATTTCGATAAAATTTCGATTAATTGTTCAGCCCTAGTACTGTCTAGTGCTGTATCGATTGACAGAAACCTGATCGATTATCAAAACTATAATCGATTAATTAATTTTCTAGTTTTAGTCATTTATCAAGTAAAAATACCAAACATTTGTTGGTTGCAGCTTCACAAATGCAAAGATTTGCTGCTTTTCTCTGTTTCATATCATTATAAAATAAATACTTTGGATGTTTTTTTTGCAGCTGGTCAGACTAAGTAAGCAGCTTGTGATGGGCATTTGTCATTGTTTTTGACCTTTAATAGACTAAATGATTAATTGATGAATCGAGAAAATAATTAATCAGTTAATCAATAATGAAAATAATCATTAGTTGCATCCACAATTGTAGATGTAGTTTTCTTTGGAGTTGGAGCCTGTATGGCAGGTATTTCTCTGTGGAAGTCAGGGAATATTAGGGAATTTTACAACATTTGTCACTTGATAGAATATACCAGAACTTATTTTCCAACTTGTTTCACACATTCATAGCATTAGATGGTGGTTTCCAGCGAGCCAAATTGTAGTGGAAACCAGAATGTTTACCCATTTAGGAAAAAGCACCATTAACAAACCAGGAAGAAATTGTATTTTTAGGTCATGGAAGCGCTCTGATCCTCATCTAAAGTCATGGAAAGTCACAGCAGAAGCCTGATATGTGAAGCAGGATTTCATCATGTGTGTCTGTCTCCTCTCCCCAGCTACAACGGCGGGATCTGCGTGGACGGGGTGAACTGGTTTCGCTGCGAGTGCGCCCCGGGATTCGCCGGACCGGACTGCCGCATCAGTGAGTTCCTGGGAACCGGAGGGGCGTGTGGCGGGGGTCAGGTGGGCGGGGGGTCAGAGGTCACAGGTCACGGCGGGGGAGCGTGAGCCGATTGTTTCTGGGCGACAGATTAGGAAGCCTTTAGGAAGACGGTCTTAACCTCTCACCTCTCTGCCGGGCGGAGGTCAGCGCTGATTTGGGCAGACGGGGTCGGTGCGGTCTCCCGCGGCCTTCTGGGAGAATTTCTCTGAAAAAAGGCCTTTTCAGACGCAGGGTGTTGTCCAGTTGAAAGCGTTTCAATCCTGAACGCTACATATCCATTGTGTAAAAAGCGATTCTCTGAATTTCATTACTCATTCATGATATTTAAAAATACATAACATCCCGTTCTCTCAAAGCTCAGGATTTTCTAGGCAAAAGTTAAGCTTAAGCTAGCCAAAGACTTGCAAGTAATACATAATGCAAGTAAGATGTGGTGTTATATATCAGTGTTTTGAAGCATGTAGATCTTGAGAAAACACACTTATCTGCTACCTACCAGTGTCTGAAACTCTGCATCTTTTATCCAAAGTTTTAGATGCATGAGACCTTTGAGTATAGAAAATATTAGGACCATCTTCCAAACAATCCGGTGCACCTCCATCCATGGATCAGTGTTCTCCGGATTAAGAAATATTTCTTTAATCATCTTCTCCCCTTCATCCACGTCTTCCCCGCTTGATTGATGTGGATTTAGTTGGTGAAATCAGGCAGGGACTTCCCCAGACATGATATTTGGGCCTTTACTTTTGACTATGAAAACAATGCTCCACGACTGCTAATTCTGTGTGCATCCATATTAATAACAGCTGCATGGTCTTCTCCCTCAGACATAGACGAGTGCCAGTCCTCTCCCTGCATCTACGGCTCGACCTGCGTGGACGAAATCAACGGCTACCGTTGCGTCTGTCCCCCGGGACGAGCCGGACCTCGCTGCCAAGACTGTGAGTACAACAGAGCTCAGTCAGGACAGTGTGTTGGGTTTATAGATACACACACACACACACACAGAGAGAGAGGCTGGGCAGGTACATCCAGGGTTCAGCTAACTGGCTGGTCTCTCTTGATGTCTGCCTTGATAGAAAGTGGATTATAGATATCGCAGAGGTGTTGGAAGAGGTTTAGTGAGTCTCCAGCAGTAGGAAGCGTTCCCGAATGTTTTGGTGTTGACCTCTGACTTCCTCTCTCCAGTCATAGGAGTGGGGAAAGCCTGTCATCACGCCGGCCTGCAGTTTCCTCACGGCAGCCGGTGGGAGGAGGAGTGCAACGCCTGCCAGTGCGTCAACGGCCACGTTCGCTGCTCCAAGGTGAGCCTGGTGTGACGAAAACCAACAGATCGATGGTGTCTGCCGAAAACCGACCTCCACTTCTGCTGTTTTTCATCCTTTTAACTTGAATTCAGGGATTACATGGAGATCTGGGGACTGTTTATGGCACACCGGCTCTCACCCACAACCTGGTTTTCTTCTAAAACTAGTCCATACCCGGGGATGCTCGCGCCACAACTACGTGCAGATCAAAAATGCGCACCAAACAGCATAAATTTTGGAAAATGGAAAAATCAGCTTCGTCAGTCCCCAATGCCCATGTGCAGTTTCAGATTGATTGGCCAACCCATTGAGGAGCAAAATGGATGCAGACAGACAGACAGAAGGACAGAGTTTTCCTCATTTTATAGTAGGATGCACGCCAGGTTTCTACATAGACACTCACCCTAAATAGCTCAAGGGAAAGTTACATCAGATCCTGTGAATTGGTGAAAGAGTTTAGAAAATGTCATGACCCTTGGGCTTACAAACCCTCTCAAAGCCAGTTGTGTAATTTCAAAAATGTCATGGTGGTTGCTATTCTGAAAATAACACAGTTTGTCTCATTTCCTGAAAAGTTGACATTTTGGAGGTATGTGGTTTTCAGCTGACAGCAGTGACATACATGTGAGATGCTATAGTAGTAGAGAAGCCTGGTCTGAGACCTTGTAAGCCTAAATAACAACTCCATTGGTGAAAGGAGATTCACATTTGGCATACTGGCAGAGGTTTGATTTTCTCTGAGCAATACTTAAAGCTGCACAAAGCAACTGAATTTCATTTGGTCAAACAGGGAGAATCTACAACATCTCAATTATTGGGGATGGTACGCTCTTCTCTGTTGCAGCCACACTGATTTAGGCTGATAAAACCGATTAGGGCTGCAACTAACGGTTATTTTCATTGTCGATTAATCTGTCGATTATTTTCTCGATTAATCGATCAGTTGTTTGGTCTATAAAATGTCAGAAAATGGTGAAAAATGTGGATCAGTGTTTCCCAAAGCCCAAGATGACGTCCTCAAATGTCTTGTTTTGTCCACAACCCAAAGATATTCAGTTTACTGTCATAGAGGAGGAAAGAAACCAGAAAATATTCACATTTAAGAAGCTGGAATCAGAGAATTTTGTCTTATTTTTCTTAAAACCGATTAATCGTTTATCAAAATAGTTGGCGATTAATTTAATAGTTGACAACTAATCGGTTAATGGATTAATCGTTGCAGCTCTAAAACCGATGTATTTTTGCATACAAATCTTTCCCGGTGCAGTTTTAAGTATGAATTACAGTTTTCAGACATACACTACTTTTACCTACCCACAAAATCAGAGACAGTCTCCAACTACCTCTGATTTTGTGTGTGTGTCTGAAACCTCTGTATTATTTGAATCATATGTAAATTGTAATGAAACTTAGTGGAATGAAGTAAAGCATCTCACTCGTTCCCCCAGGTTCGGTGCGGTCGGCGGCCCTGCCTCCTGCAGAAGGCTGTCCCGGCTCCGGACGGCAGCGTCCCGCCGTGCCCCGGCGGACACGAGTGCGTGGAGCACCAGTTCCTCACCTGCTTCTCCCCGCCCTGCCACCAGTGGGGCGTGTGCTCGACCCCCGACCCGCCCACGCCACTGCACACCCAGTGCGAGCCCAACAGCGGTCACCTTGACAACAGCTGTGCCCGCATCACGCTCATCTTCAACAGAGACAAAGTGCCGCAGGTGAGTGACTGGCTGTTTTAGATGTAAGTTTTAAAATACTCTCATCGTTTATAGCGTGGGCGGTGGGCTTGTTTTTTAGGATGCTTGTTTGAAACCCCATGACTGCTGCCGCTGTGCCTTCGAGCAACGCATGTAACCCCGATTCGCTCCATTTAAGTCTCTCAGCTCCTAGAGTGGAAGTGTGTGTTTGTGCTGGGCAGCTCCCCAGGAAAGAAATGTGTGTAAGTGTGTTAATGTGAAGCAGGGCGGTGCTGAAACTTATTTTTACCCTTTCCTGGGTAATAAAAAAGGGGGACAGGAGTAGAATTGGGCTCCAGAGGTGCAACCGCAAAAATAGTCCAGGAGTACAAAATTGATGGGTGCCATACTCTCAAGTAGTGTTTATTTAACCAGAGAATATCAAAACATGACATTTTGGCATTTGGGAGGCCCGTTTAATGAAACTTTTTACATTTTTAATATTCTCTAGAAAAACATTACTTTTAATGGAGAGAGTGTGGCACCCGTCCATTTTGCACAAAATAAAGGGATAGAAATTTGGGTACTGGCTAATTTTTGAGATCTGGCCGGTGCAAAACTCTCCTCCTGATCCATATATCCTGAATCAACATCAGATTTCATCCCTGCTGACCATCATGTCATAACAATACATTGAGAATCATTCTCTCCCCACCCTGGATTGTTAACACTGGGTGATTGCTAAGTGGAGATGTTTGAATCTGCAACCGCAAACACACATGTCTGACTTCACTGCATATAGCTGCAGTCAACTGGGTGATTTTGTATTTCTATTTTTCACCTCTGTTCATCCAGAGGAAGTTTGCTGGGTGTGCATGCTCTTCCCTGCTTCACATTCACACACTTCCACACTTTCATAGCCGGGAGCTCCTCAGTATCACATCAACCCGTTAGCTTGTCTGTCTGTCTGTCTGTCAGCAGGATATCTCAAAAACCTATGAATTGATTTCCGTGAAATTTAGCAGACAGATCAGCCTCGGGCCAAGGAACAACTGATTCGATTTTGGTGGTGATTCGGATCTAGGATTCGTGCCACTAGACTGTCGATCGTTTTTGAGCCAGAACTATGAAACTAACAGAGATAGAGACTTGATTCCAAATCCTAAGGGGATGTTTGCAGAGTCAATTTAATTCAAAATTTAAGCGATAGGCATGATGTGTTTGGGTATATCATCCAGCTGGAGATTTGTTCGTTGGCAGAGTTTTCTCCTTCTATTGGCGCCTTCTAGTGTTATTTTTGCACAGGATGCTGGTTACCCACGCTTTGTTTTAAGCCCTGTGTACGGATGGGATTAGTTTACAGGACAAAGTGCGTAAAGTAATTGTTAGCACAGGACATCTGTAATGTTGATTGCCAATTCACACGGGATTAGAAATCTCTGGAATCGGTCGTCATCGCACTAAAGATGCACCGGGCGTCATGTGTGACCTCATTGCAGTTGACGTTGACGATTGCCGTTGCCGCGTTTGAACTAAAACAATACAGCATGGCAACAAGAGCGAAGAAAAGTGGCAACTAGACCAGAGTTGCGACTTTGGGTCTGATCTCGACGACTTGATTGTTTGCCGTCGAAAAATGACAAAGTCCCTAAAACCGTTGGCTGTGGCAGGAATGTGGCTGGGCGATATTGACAAAATCAAATATCACAATATTTTTTACCCAATACTTCGATATCGATAATGTGAAGATCGTTTGAGGATGACTATTGGTGCTTTCAGAAGATATTTACACATGAGGAACAAGCGTTAGCAGGCTGATGTGGATCTGATGGGGAAGCAGGTCAAAGGTCAAGGCGTTCACTCTTCACTTCCCTCTAGAACGCTAGAAAGTTCAGAAAATTGTGTAACTGTAAAAGATAACTGTAACGCAACATTTAAGACCAGGAAAACACAACATTTAAGCTGTATCACGATATTATGATCGACCAAAATCCCAGAGTATCTCTAGTCTGTAGATATTACATTTATATATCATTTACTGGGCATGTTACAGGAGGTAAAAGAGGCCATGATTTTTGTTCTGGAGCGGGCGCCCACAGTCCGTAAAAAGTTACTGACACGGCAGATTCAGACGGGACTAAAACTGCAGACGAAGCTCCGGTAACGATTGCGTCCCCCCCCCCCCCCCCTCCGCCCAGGACAGATGATCCCATCTGCTGCTCCTCTGCCGTCGGTCCGGTCCAGATGTTGTGTTTGTTGTTTACTGCCTGACTGGCCCTTTGGGGGCGAATAAAGTTTTATGAATGGAAAAATGAATCTTGAATCTTAATGTTCCTCAGCGCACACGAGCCGCTCCGCCGAGAAACTCATCTGCACCACAAAAGTAATTGGCTGCATCTAAAACAGACTTAGCTGGAGTTAGAAGCTGATTGTTCCTTGCTAGCGATGCAAATACTAATCTGTCTTATCTCTCTCTGTGTGTGTGTGTGTGTGTGTGTGTGTGTGTGTGTGTGTGTGTGATCCAAAGGGCACCACCGTGGAGAAGATCTGCTCGGAGCTGAGGTACCTGCCTGTCACTCAGACTCTGGCTAAAGAGCGGGCGCTGCTCATCCTCTGCGACCTGTCCTACTCCAACAGCGATGCCGTGGAGGTCGCCATGGTGATTATACACACACACACACACACACACACACAACACACACACACACACACACACACACACACAACACACACTCTTACACTTGAACATATAGACACACATACATGGAAAAACACTCACGCACCTATAGATTTAGATTTAGAAGCTGCTGCCTCCTCTCCTCTCTCTCTCTCTCTCTCTCTCTCTCTCTCTCTCTCTCTCTCTCTCTCTCCCCCCTCTCTCTCTCTGTCCCACATTTCCTCTTTCTTCTCCACTTTATTAAATCACACACTTAATTCGTCATTGTAAATGGGTTCCAGAGGAGTCCAGTAAAATCGGAGCCTATTGCTATTTTCTGTTGCTTCCCTCTTTGTTAAAAAAGAAAGAAAAAAAAAGAAAAAGAGGGAGAGAGAGAGAGAGAGAGAGAGAGAGAGAGAGAGAGAGAGAGAGAGAGAGAGAGAGGCGTTTGAAGTGCGACTCCCTGCTTTTAACAACATCTGGAGGAGATTTAGCTTTACTGTTGGAACACCTTGCTGCTCTGTGTCTCTTCTCTCCCTCTTCTTCTTCTCTCCCTCTTCTTCTTCTCTTTGTCTTCTTCTCTCTTTATCCCTCTCTCTCTTGCTTTTTCTTTCTCTTACCCCATTTATCTGTCTTACCCTCTCTCTCTTCCATCCTTGCACGCTCTCTCTCTCTTTCTCCCCCTCTTTCTCTTCTACCTTCTCTGTCTCTCTTTCCCTTCCTCTTTCTTTCTCACCCTCTCTCTTTCCTTCTCACCTCCTCCCTCTCTTTCCTTTCTTTCTCTCTCTCCCTCCCTCCCTCCCCCTCTTTCTCTCTTACCCTTCCCGTTCCTTCTCTCTCTTCTTCCCTCTATCTCTCTCTTACCCTTTCTCCACCTTTCTCTCTCCCTCAGTCTCTCTCTCAATCTTTCTCTTTCTCCTTCCCTCTCTCTTGCTCTCTTACCCTCTCTCTCTCTCCTCTCTTGCTCTCTTACCCTCTGTCTCTCTCTCTCTCTCTCTCTCTCTTACTCTCTCTCTCTTATCCCCTCTCTCTCCCTCAGTCTCTCTCTCTATCTTTCTCTCTCCTTCCCTCTCTCTTGCTCTCTTACCCTCTGTTTCCCCTCTCTCTCTCCCTCTCTCTCTCTCTCTCTCCCTCTCTCTCTCACCCTGTCCCTCTCTCTCTCCCCCAGGCTCTCTCTCTGTCTTACCCTTTCTCTACCTTTCTCTTTCTCCTTCCCTCTCTCTTCCTCTCTTACCCTCTCTCTCTCTCCTCTCTTGCTCTCTTACCCTCTGTCTCTCTCTCTCTCTCTCTCTCTTACTCTCTCTCTCTCTCTTATCCTCTCTCTCTCCCTCAGTCTCTCTCTCTATCTTTCTCTCTCCTTCCCTCTCTCTTGCTCTCTTACCCTCTGTTTCTCCCTCTCTCTCTCTCTCCCTCTCTCTCTCTCTCTCTCTCCCCCAGTCTCTCTCTCTGTCTTACCCTTTCTCTACCTTTCTCTCTCTCCTTCCCTCTCTCTTACACTCTTACCCCCCCTCTCTCTCCCTCCCTCTCTCTGTCTTTCTCTCCCTCTCTCTCTCACCCTGTCCCTCTCTCTCTCCCTCAGTCTCTCTCTCTGTCTTACCCTTTCTCTACCTTTCTCTCTCTCCTTCCCTCTCTCTTACACTCTTACTCTCTCTCTCTCTCTCTCTCTCTCTCTCTCTCCCCCCCCCCCTCTCTCTCTCTCCCCCTCTCTCGGCCACCCAGACTCAGGGGAAATCAGTCACTTCGGGGGCACTAAGCTCTTAATGGAGGGGATTAGCTGTTGTTCTTGTGATGTATGCAGTTGTGTTTTGAGGGACAGATACAGGAAAAGGAGTGGCGAGCCTGACATCCACCCAAACCCCACAACAAGGCTTCCACCAAAACCTCACTCCCACTCGCCGCCGACTCGTGTTGCAGCGAAATGTCAGCGCTCATTACCGCGTGTGGGTGAAATCTTTATAATCTCGCCGAGTCCTGAAGGAGCGTGTCGGGGGTTCAGCCGCCAAGTCATGACTAGATGCTTATCCAAAGGCTGGCGGCGAGTCCGTAAAGCCCCCCACCCCCCCCAACGCACCGGCCCTCCCGTCTCAAACCTGGGCAAAAAAAATGAAGTGTTTCAATATGGTTCAGCTATGTGGAAAAGAATGAGGAGCGCTTGGTTTGTCTTCCGTTGCGAAGCGATGTGCCCCCTGCATTCCCCTCGCTCCGCTGAGGCTTCGCCAAGTGTGTGGGAAGGCGAATCAGGGGCTCCTGAAGTACGGTTACTAAAATATTTGGAAGCGATGTTCAAACATGCTGTATGAGGTTTTTTTTTTTTTTCACCAAACAGGTTTGTGATGAAGTGCTTTCCACAGCAAGAGAAATTAGATACAAAAATTGTAAAGAAATTAAAAGAAATTGCAATTGTTTGCCCTGGATTATTTTTTTTGTAAGCATGGAAAAGACTCCTAATAAATAAATAAATAAATGGATGAATGAATGAATGAATGAATAAATAAATAAATAAATAGATAAATAAATGTCATAATAAACATAATGTAATGTTACACAAATAATAAACATCTAACATATTCATGCATGTATGGAATCCAATCACAATGTTGTATTAGAATCAGGCAAGCAGTGCAGTATTGATCAATTATAAAATCAATCATGTAATCAATCAAACAGCATCATATCGGAGGTGGATGACACTGACTGGATTTGATTTTAATTTAAGAGGCAGATTGGCCTGATATATCCATCCCAGCTCAAAAAAAAAGCAAACAGGAGAATTTAAAACATTTACAGAAGAAGAAGAATACAGCTGGTAAAATCAGCCTGTATGTGGAAATGTGTCTGAAGAAGTGATGGGAGCTGTCAGTCAGTCCGGGGGCGGGACCAGAGGCATGTGAATGAGACGGGAGAAGAAAAGCACAGCTGGCCTGTTCTCTATTGTTCATCCTAATTGAAGTGCACAGTATAGAGCTAATCCCCCCCTCCTCCCCCCTCCCGCTCTCACTCTGATCAACTTATTAGGTAATTAACTCCACCCTCTGTGTCTCAGCAGGGTGCCGCAGCCTGCCAGATGTTAAGATGGGAATCCCTTTTCTTTCATTTCATTCTTCTTTCTCTTTCTCTGTCATCTTGCTCTGGCCATCTTCCACCTGGACCCTTTTGTTTTTTCCCAATCTTTTTCCAATCCTACCGATCGATTAGGACCAAAATGGCTTCAACTGCTTCACTATAGAGCTGCTTAACTTCTTGCTTGCCTGGGCTCAGCTCTCCAAAACAGTCCTAATGGCCAATGGACACATTGATTCCTCGCTCTTAGGAATGGGTTAATTTTATTTATTTGTTTATTTTTATTGTATTTTGAAACTACAATACAAAAACAAACAAAGTGACAAACTGATATAGAGACAGCATCGTATCAGACACAAAATAAAGACTAAGACTAGTAGACAATTCTGAGTAAAAGGCTTCATTTTGAAAAGTTGACGCAAAACAAACTGATTCTAACCCTGGATCTCCCATCATGCCCCTCTCCTCTCTCTCCGTGTCTCCAGTCCTTCGAGCAGGACGGCCGGGCGAAGGACGGCGACCTCGGGCAGATCCAGGACGCGGCCAGCGGCATCATCGGCGCCCTGTCCAAACGCCACAACAGCACCGTCATGCTGGCTGTGGTGGAGGTGAAGGTGGAGACGCTGGTGGAGTCGCCGCCTGTCGGTGAGTCACATGCTCCCTCATCCAGGAAGTTAGCCTGCCACCTGCCTCCATCAGTCAGTCGACCAATCAAACAAGAAACCAGATAATGATAGAAAGTTGGGACTAACCCTAATCTTTCTAGACACTTTTCTGCCCACTAGACACTTTTTTTTTTTTTTAAGTCACAAGAAACGGTATTTCAATTGTGTCTTTCTTCCGTATTTTGACTTATTTCTGGTTGAAACAGATTGTTAGGGCGGGACAGAAGGCGGGGTGGGACTGTTCAGAAGTGTTCAAAAGTTAAAAAATAAATCATTCCTAATCTGAAGCTTCACAAATTCTGAATTCTTCAAAATGAATAAATTCCAGCTAGCGGGACACAACCATGGTGTTTTTTTAGGAAAAGGAAACGAACCATGTTGACTTTCATATTGTCACTTTGAAAGATATGAAGTTGCATGTTTTATATTATGGGAGGGACAGAGGGGAAGATTGTTCAAAAATCTGCTGCAATTTTTATGTTGTTTTTACGCTGTTTTCCTGGATGTAAGAAAATCAGATTTTGCTATAAAAAATACAAGAAAAATCGATGTAAAATAGATGTATGTTATGATATGGAAAATCAGCTAACAAGATGAGAAAAGTCATTTTTCATTTCATTGTGACTTATAAATAAATTGAATTGATATAAATTTAATTGAATTAATAATTCAGACATTCCCTCTTAATCCATTAGTACCTGTGAAGCTTTTTTAAATTGTGATGCATTCCAAATTCTTCAGCTAAACAAAAGATGATATTTGGATAGTACTTTTTAACTTTTTTTTTTTACCATCTTACTGAGAAATGACATTGTGAACAAATCCTGAAAACGTCTCCCCTCTTCCCCCCCTCCCCTCTCAGCCTACCTGGTGCCGGTGCTGTGTGTGGTCTTCAGCCTTCTGTGGATCTTCTGCATCGTGGTCTGCGTCTGGTGGACTCGCAAGAGGAAGAAAGAGCGCGAGAGAGCGTCCCGCGCCGCCGCCGCCGAGGACGGGACGGTCAACAACCAGCTGGAGCCGCTGCGGAGCCGCGCCCACAAGGACAACCGCGACAAAGACATTCAGTACGAATGCAAGAAACTGATGGGCCCCTCCGACCGGACGTGCGACGGGGCGGAGGGCGAGGAGGACGGGGAGCAGGAGGGGGAGCGGGAGGACGAGGAGGAGAGGGGACCGGGCTCGGCGGAGAAGCGTCCCTCCCAGAAGTGCTCCAAAGCGGGGGCGCAGGACAGAGGGGTGATGGGTAAGGGAGGGGTGATCTGCACGGCGCGCAGCGGCCCGGTCAAGGCCCCGCACCGGACGGCGTACAGCCCCAAAGACAACCGCTGTAAAAACCTCAACGCCGCCAAGCTCAGCGAGGACATCAAAGACCATTATGTATGAACACGACCTTCCTGAAATCAGAGAGAGACAAACTGCGATGTCTTCGCCGTCATCCACATTTCAACTTTTAAAAGCACCAAAAGTGAAGATTTCAGATGCTTTAATTTTCTATTTTTTTGTTTTGTCACACTTTATTTAACTTTTATTCTTTGTCTGCAACATGGAGGCTTGTTTATTTTACCAAAAATAAAAACACATACAAAAAAAAAAAAAAATGACACGTAAAATGGACTTTACAACTTCTGGGCCGCTCTGGATTTCAATTCATACGTCACACTGTTGGAATCAAGAAGAAAGAGGATTTTTCTTTTCACCGCTCCTGATTTTTAATTTTTGTTGTTGTTGTTTACAAACTGTTGCTGTGTTCAGCGGAATAGCCCTTTTTCCTCCTCGCCTCGTCCCAGCGTTCACCTATCATGTGACTTGCGCACTGCCCTTGGAGATCTGACTGAACGTCATTGGCTGGCAGCTGTTAACGTTGTTTCTACTGTTCGGTGCATTCAGCTCCTGTCTGCCTTAGCCCAGACTCTGGGCCTTTTCTACACTGTCTGTCTCAATATTATTATGTTCTTAACAGAATGTGAATGAACGAGGTCCACACTGCACCATGCTTCAACCAGACAACTTTACTTCCTGTGCCACTCACTAACAACCCATTCATGCCATAAAACAGTCCCCTCGCGTAAAACCAGCATCCATAAAACTGTCACACATCCTGTGTGCGTCTCTGTGCATGTGTGTCATACATAACATTTCCCCCCCCCTTTCAAACGGTCAGAGAACCAGGGCAAAGCTTAGCTGAAACACAAGCTAAGGCAACATACAGTCCAATGACTAACAGAACATGGGGGAGCCAAGACTTAGGCATGGAATGTTGTCACAAAATCCTGCAACGGTGCAGGGCGGACTCGAGCCCGCACAGGCCTGACAGAGAAGGCATAGGGTCTGGCGATGGCCAAGGATGTTGGGAAACAGGCAGGGGCTCCTGGGAAGGTCCATGAGGCCCTGGTAGCTCTGGAGCCTGGGGTAGCCTACGAGGCAGCAGGCGCAACGGTCCACAAGGTTGAATGTCCTCCCCAGCCACCCTCGGTATAGCAGCAGCTGGAGGCTGGGAGGTTGTGGCTGGATAGTGCAGCAGTGTTTGGTTGAGTGCTGTCTGAAAAGTGCACCCCTGGGCCAAGTGTGCACGGATGCCATTTTTCAAGGTTTGGTTTGTGGGTGATAGGAGGATGTGCGGATATGTTTGAGTCCCCTATCCTTGAGGAAGGCAGAGAAGTCCGCTGAGGTCATCTGCAGCCCACTGTCAGTGGTAATGGCCAACGGCACACCCCAGCGGGAGAAAAGGCCATCCAAAGCATCAGTCAGAGCACGCGTTGTGACACTTGAGACCGGAATCACTGCAGGCCACTTTGAGTGGAGATCATACACCACCACTAGGAAACGGTGGTGGTGGGGAACCGCATGGCCATGGATCTCCCCACATATATCCAGCTGGAGATGTTCCCTGGGGCGGGATGGACACGGGAGCGGTTGCAGTGGGGGTGGGGTGGGCAGTCCCATTTTCCCACTGATGAGGCATGCTTCACAGTCTTTGACCAGAGCTTCGATATCTCTGTCGATGCCTGGCCACCACACCAAGGCACAGCATCTCTGCTTCAGCTTAACAATGCCCAAATGACCCTCATGAGCCATAGTGAGCACCTGAGCACGCAATGTGCTTGGGACCTCAGTGCAGCATCCTCTGGTGATGCACATATTTCCCCAGCAGGAGAGCTCTTGTTGCACACGAGCGAAAACCTTAGGTGGCCATCCATTGAGAATGAATGTGCAAAAAGTGGACAACACAGAGTCCTCTTTAGACTCCCGGGTTAGCTGCCTGGAGCTGTGTGTAGAGCATCTGAATGAGCTCCGGTTCAAGGTCAGTGGGAAACGGGGTCGTGGGGGGCGGGGCATCAATGGAGCAGGAAAGGAGGTCAGCAACCACGTTGTCCTTCCCTGAGGTGAACTGGAGGTCATAGTTGTACTGTCTGAGGCGTTCCCCCCATCTGTAGAGGCGGAGGGGCTTGTGGCCTGTGCCTGCGGCTGACAGCAGCTTGGTCAGAGCTTGGTGGTCAGTGCGGAGAGTGAAGTGCCGTCCATAGAGGTAATAATGCCATCTTTCGCATGCCCAGACACAGGCAAGGGCCTCTCGCTCACCCACTGAGTAACGTTGCTCTGTCAGGGTCAGGGCCCTTGAGGCAAAGGCGACTGGCCTCTCCAGGCCATTCTGCATTTGGGAAAGTACAGCCCCCACTGCTCAAGTAGATGCATCGCAAGTAACGATGGTGGGGCTGTCAGGGTCAAAGTGGCCAAGTGTAGGAGGTGAGGTGAGCTGGGCCTTTAGCGTGCTGACGGCTTCTGAGCAGGCTGGGGTCCAGGTCCATGGCCCCTTCTTAAGCAGCTGGCGAAGAGGCGCTGTGGTCTGTGAGTAATGGGGGAGGAATCTGAGATAATAGGCAGTCATACCCAGGAACGAGGCCACCTGGGAGGCTGAGGTGGGCTCGGGGATCTGGTGGACAGCATCCACATGGACTGGAGAGGTGCAATGCCCTTGGCAGAGAGGCGGAACCCCACAAGGGATCCCCCCGGCCAGGATCATGGACATGACCTTCTGGAAACAACTGGGGGCAGAACTGAGGCCAAACGGCATGCGAGTGTACCTGAATACTCCCATGTGTGTGACGAAGGCCATAAGGTCCCTGCTTGCTGGATGGAGGGGTACCTGCAGATAGTCCTGGTGCAGGTCAATCTTCGTGAACACTGCAGAACCATAGAACTGTGCAGTCAGGTCTTCAGATGTAGGCAGTGGGTATTTGTCAGGGCTAACCACCTTGTTGGGTAGGCGCATGTCGACACAGACACAAACCCCACCCGTCTTCTTTTCAGCGGGGACCGGGTTTGGAGCCATTGTAAGCCGTGAAGTGGATGATGGGAGGGTATAAGCGTAGGTGGGAGAAAAACTTGGCATAGGTCCCCAGATTTATCAGAGATGCACCTGCTGCTGTATCCACTATAAGTGCAAGGCTAACCCCATCCAGCCGTACAGTGCATGTTTTGAAGGACGCTTGGGTATAAGCACTGCTGACCTTTGTGGAGACATGTCTGATCTCTGTGCGTTCGCCGTGGGCAGGCACTGTCCCTGTCCGTGGAAGCCAAGCGGCAGGTGCAGATCGACACACCTTGGCAAAGTGGTTGAGTTTCAAACAGTGCCTGCACCTACGCCCCTTGGCAGGGCAGTTTGGAGATCTGGTGGACCCATAGTTCCCACAGCAGTGTGCACCCCGTCTCTGTGTCAGATTGTCTCTGACCGCGTCCTCAAACGTTTCCGCATCATCCAACGTTCGTAAAATCCTCTGACCTTCGGTGCCGAGGCAGTGACGGAGGAGCGCAGTTTTCCTCTTGTTGGGGATATCCGAAAAGTTCATGGCGTCCAAATAGTTTGAAAAGATATCCAGCCAGCTCGCCCACAGGATGGAGGGCTCGCCGGGCACAGGGAGAAACTCAGCCATCCTTGTCGCCAATATTATGTTCTTAACAGAATGTGAATGAACGAGGTCCACACTGCACCATGCTTCAACCAGACAACTTTACTTCCTGTGCCACTCACACTAACAACCCATTCATGCCGTAAAACAGTCCCCTCACGTAAAACCAGCATCCATAAAACTGTTGCACATCCTGTGTGCGTCCGTGTGCATGTGTGTCATACATAACAGATATCATGTCCTTTTATAAGTCCAATTGTGTAAAAACAGAAAAAAAAATGGTTTTATAAATGTCTTTCAGAAAGCTGGCACAGAAAAACCACTGTATATGATACCTGGCATGAGCATTTTTTTTGTTTACATTCATAAACATCTTTTCCATAATGTGTAAATGCTTAAAAGTTCTTATGTTAACCCTTTCAACGTAATTGTGTTTCACTGCTTCCTGCGAGTCTATGCGATCATTTTTCAGTATTTGCTTTGGTAGAAAGTGCCTTCAGCCCGTTTTTTCTCCTTTTATCTCCTTTCATAGAGTTTATGCAGATTTTAAATACATATAAAGGGAAAGATGTCCTAGCAACAACTCTTCATACCACCGTAAAGGTATTTTCTTTGCAATGTACATATGTAAATATGAAAATGGCTGTGTATATTTGAATTTAGTAACTTAAGTGACGCTTTGTATCATAGTTATTCTAAAGAATAAGAATTGTTTGTGGTTGTTTTTTTTTTTTCTAAATGATGTCATTCCGTTTAGTAGTGTCCGTCGACACTATGACAGGTTTTATACAGATTTACGGACTATGTCCAGGGTCCCGCTGAATCATGAGCATTGGTAAAACAAAACAAAAGAAAAAAAACAGATCATAAGTGGTTGTTTGTCTTGCGTTATGATTATCTGTTCCAGCTGTTAAGAACACAAGTATACAGTATGCAGAGCTGTTTGTCAAGCCTGTCGAGGTTTGAAATCCCTGCAGAGTGAATGTGGGCCGCTTCAACTGTAGGCCACTCTTCCAAAAATACATATATTTCTATTGATTTCAATGGATATGTTCAGTGTCCCAGACTCAAAGTGATGCTTTACAAGCTGTTCTATACCCCCAAAATACAAATTCAGTGGGCCAGCCCACCTGGAGGAGTCACCCCTCCAAAAAACAATTTCATTTCTATTGATTTCAATGGAGAATTTTCATGTCGCAGAGTCTAAATGATGTTTCACCCCACTGAACAACAGTACAAGTCTTGGGCAAATAGGTCTTAAGTTTTCCTACATTAAGCTGGTGCTCCATTTCACACTGAAGTTTAATGGGATTCAATGGGACAGTGTTGAGGACACAGGCATTTTAATTTCTGCAGATTTCAACCGAGTTTTAGTTTCCTACAGTATAAATGATGTTTCAGACTTCCATGCTGGTGTGAAATGATGCCACTGGATGCAAATTGCATTGATGAAAACATATTCTTGCACTTTTTGATCAATAACATCATGGAAAATTAATTCCTAAAAAGAGTGTGGACCCCGAATCAATGGATGAACAATGGTTGAACTTTGCTCATAGGATTTCACCTGTATCTTTTACTTTCACTTGATTTCACAGCAGCCATTTTGTGTAGGCATTTTGTATCCCTCTTTGTAAGCATTCAATTCAACTTAATTTAATTGAGGACTCCAAATGGCACAAATGAAAAGCAGCCCTGTGCTGCTGTGGAGGATCAGGTCTTTATCCAGCCCTGATGCATCTGATTTCTATTTTCAATAGATACACATGGATGACGGGGTGCAGCTGACTTAACAGCATTGATGCCAGTCTCTCTTTAGCCTGATAGTACTGCAAAGTTATAAATCCACCAGGTTCCAGTCCCTGTGACAACAAACATCCACCATAGACTTAGATTTGGCTCACATACAGTCTAAAAATGTGGTGTGAATGGGAATCTACTCGCATTGAATGAGTGTGAACCCCCATTTCCCCCTGCTCAGCCCCGCCTCTCGTCGTGTATCTATACTGGTCTAATGAAGGGAACAAGTTGTATTGTTGTTGATGTTGTTGACTGTTGTGCTTGTTGTCCAGTGTTTGTATCAAGTCTGTTTCTGCACTAAGAACACAGGAAGAGAACCATTGAGCATTACCTCCACAGCGGTAGTGAAAAAAAAAACACTTTTGGTTGTTCTATAGACATAGTCCAATATTGTTACTATTTGTGGATGAGAATTATGTTTTCAATATTTTATTTTTTTGATGATAATGATGATGCAAATTATGAAAAACCCAAATCACAATCCATATTCTGTCAGTAAATTCTACATTTTATTGGCCTCAGAGGATGGGCTGAATGTGCAGAACATTGTAATTATTTTGTACAAAATTTGGCAAAAGTCTTGGTTTGTTAGAGGAATTTTTTGTTTGTTCTTAGAACAATCCTACTATTTATTAAAGTATTTTATACCAAATGTCTTTTGTTTTGTCTTTTTTAATGCTGATATATCTGAGAACTAAGGTTCACCCTTGGCTGCTTTTGTTCTGATAATTGCTTCATGGAAATTGTACATTTATGTTAAGGGGCTTTTTTCCCTTTGTGGTGGAAAGTGTTCAGGATCCTGTTTTCCAGTGTTCGATTAAAGAAATGTTCGTTGTTAAACCTACTGATTGTTTGAAGCTTTGAGTTTGCTTGTGAAGAGCTTCGCTCCAAAATGAGATTTGGAAAAAGTGACACGTTCTCTTCTAGAATGAAATGATAGCTCAAATTTAACACAAATGATGGCACTTTTTATGGAATATTAGTTTTTAAATCATAACATTTTAGCAGTCTAGTTCCTTGAGACATATTGATTGATAACTTGCAGCTAAACAAAGGCCAACAATTTAGAAATGAACTGTTCATTTCCTGGCCATGGCCAATCAGCCGTCTCTCCCCCTCCTGTCCCATTTAGTGCCGGGCCAATGAGGTGAGTCGTTTGCTTTGCCTCCATCTGCCCCTTAATGACACAGCAGGTGATGATTAACATTAGTCCACGCTGCATGAGAGCCATCCAGCAGCTGTGTGGTGTACCCACAATGCTCGACGGGGCTGGATGCGCCGTGCTGCGTGATCATTAACCCGTCAGTTGTTGGGGAAGAATGGGAAACGTGTGCGGAATCCCGGATCACGTATCGGTCCGGTCACATGTATGTACAGCGCACGATTACTGACCTACTTGGAAAGAAATACAATGAGATGAGAGTATGGAAGGAGTGGGAGGAGCGGGTGGCACCGTTAGGACAGCGAGTCTTCCTCCACAATGCAGCGTGCTCCATGTAAGCCAAAACCAGATTCCTAGAGGCGCTGGCTACGGTCAAGGGTACTGGTCCAAGGCAGGCAGGTTAGTCTTTCCATGCTGCGTGTTGGGCATCACATTGTTCCGCTGCCAGCGAGTGTGTGGAGCTTTGGAGTAAAGTATTACTGTGAAACAGACCAGGGTCAAATTGTAGTTGCAAATACTTTCAGCGTTTGTTTTTAGCCTTCCTGGAATACCAGATAGGGGTAACGGGTTTACTGGATCAAGGCAATTCAGATGTTTTCAAGTACATTTTCAACAACAGATAAGAATAGAATTGGTCATTGGTGCGTAGGCCCAAAAATCCAATTAAGACTAAATGCAAGGGGAGCTCATACTGTATATAGAAGAGACAACCTTCTTTAACCAGTGTTAAAATGCAAAGTTACCATTTTTATTCTGTATCTGTCCAAAAGAATGACATGTGCTCAAGTGGAGAAGTGCAAAGTGTTTTTGAGTTGGCCCATCATCAGTGCAAAAGAAAGTTTGGAAATGGGCCCTTTGTATCTCAGTTTGAGGAGTTTTATTCCCCTAGCATTCAGTCACAGATCAGTAAACTTGACTGAACTGACTCATCTCTCCCTGTGATTGTCTAAAGTTTCTGGCTCTTCCTGTGTTGTCCTACATGGTAAACCCCACCCATTTGGCACCATAGTAACATTAGACAAACCATACAAGTATTTGCAAATACCATTCGTCCCAGGTCTGTTGTGTCCGGTATGGATTTTGTTTCCAGTGGTTTTGTGAAATACATCAACAGGACAGCTTGGTTTCGCGCTCCATTTGCCGCTTGTCGTCTTGGATCATTTAAACGACCCACACAAAGCAGTCTCCATGGTGATGTGATGAATGCTTTGCTTGATGTTTAACCAAAAGTCTCCCATCTTTTGCGTCCGGACAGACAGAACTCACTGTAGCAGTTAATCTGCCGAGAAGATGGATGGCCGCCATTCCACAATCACCAAGGATTCAGTCATGGCAGAACCGCTTCATTCCAGGTAAGTAGGCTGGTTCACTGGAGCGAAAGGTGGATGGATGCATGGATGGATGGATGGATGGATGAAATGAAGGGGAGGTAGATGGATGAGTGGCCTCTTCCAGGATCTCCAGGCATTGTTTCCATTTCAGGAAACTAGGCTGCCTCAGTGGAGCAAAAGGTGGATTGAAATGGAAGGATGGATCAATGGATGGATGGACAGACAGGGGATAAGGTCAACATTCTGGGTGTTGCACATGAAAAGAAAGGACTCAGCTACAAACAGCTCACATCCCAAACCTAGTTGGAAAGTCTAGTCCTCACATTGGCTGATGGTTAGAGAAGTGAGCTTGTGACTGGAAGGCTGCTGGTTCAAATCCCCAGAACACCTGGGCAGGGGAAGTGAACGAAGCATGCTCCTTCAATAACTTTCATCCAGGTACCTTTCAGCAAGGAATAGAGGAATAGTTCACCTCAAAATTAAAAGTCAGTCATTACCTACTTACTTCCACATCAGTCAAAACTGCAGTGAAGTTCGTATCGAGTTAGCCCCCGTAGTTCATTCTCAGCCATCTCCGAAACAGGACATAGGAGTTAACAGGATCTTTTCACAGCTCCAAAAAAAGCATAAAATGTCTATCAAACTTCTCCAAACAGCTCCTGCAGCATTATCCAAGTGTTTTGTAGGGATTGCACTTTGGTTTCATAAGTCCAATATGTACCTCTTTAACTCTTATATTTTCCTCAACAACATTTCTTTGTTTTAGAACGCATCAAACCTATGCACCAATATCTTCCACATTGCTATCAGATCTTCAGACCAGGTATGGAAGTGGTCCGGCTTGCATTGTGATTAGGGCTGAACAATTAATCGAAATTTTATCGAAATCGCAATATGGCCTACTGCAATTTTAAAATCGCAGAAGGCGCAATATTTGTTATTTGGCGAAATGTGTGTCAAAACATCATTTTAAATTAAATATTGTCGTGCTGCAGAGATGTCCTGGCCTACACATCATATTCTACAGACTTAAGAAAACATCTTTGTTTGGTACAGATCCCCGCAAAAATCACACCATAATCATTTTATCATTTTATCATTCCCTCTAATATCGCAAATCATATCGCAATTGCAATATCAGTCAAAATAATCGCAGTTAGATATTTTTTCAAAACCGTTCAGCCCTAATTGTGATTGGAGTTCTGCGTATTCTGGATGCAATCTAGCCACAATGCCCATATGAGCAATGTAGAGAGAGGGAAAGAGGAGGGAAAGAAGGAAAAAAGTAATGCAGATGCAATATCTGTGTAGACTCACAGAACTGATAGAACTGAAGAAGCCTCTTGGATGAGTGGTAAAACATCTTCAACTCTTCATTTTAAGTCCAGTGGATTTTTTTTTTTTTTTTTGGACATAATGCAGATGCAGGTTTAAATACATACAGCCACAGGAGAGGCATAACAGCCATCATCAGGCCCAGTGTGGATATACTGTATGGTGATGTGATTTCATAAAGACCACATTCACACGTACCAATCAAGTCAGTTATTTGGTTTTCTTTACAATGTTGTTCTCCGTCCATTTTGTACCACTTCTCCATATCCATGTGGTCCAGATCAGAATTGAAAAAAATGTGACTCCATGCAGCTTTTTGCTGTTCACAGCAATCAAAAATCATACGATACTACTGTATGTCAGTGTGAGGGGAAAGAATTGGGAAACTTTCAGCTGCGTAAAGCCAAAATCTGATCGGAATCAGACCTCGTAAATCACGTTGAAATAATGTGCAACCGCAGTGTGAGGAGGCTGGATTTCCACGGCTCAAGTGGAATGACTGAGGGAAGAGAGCCGGGTCTCCCAGCAGTGCCAGGCAGCAACATCCAAGGTATTCCCCGACCTGCTGCTCTGGCGCCGCACCGCTTTTCAACACAATGACCCAGATATAATGAAGCCAGGAGGCTCAGTGACTTTACCCAGCCTCCTCCTGCTTCTCCTGCCCACTCTCCACACACACACACACACACGCTCATACCTCAGTCTACACACACTCAGTCTACACACACACACACACCTATTTTTGCCCAGACTGCCAGCAGCATGCTTTAGTCTTACACACTCGGCCGATGATGAAATACGACCACTGCTCTTACTGTTGGCCCCGGTCCCTCTGAGTCCCCGTGTCCATATCAAGCTCACTAATAATAAACACACAGGTTGGTGGTGTTGCACAGCTTTGGCTCTCTATTAAAAAAAAACCTACTTATTTCTTTACCAAGCACTTTCCTATCATACATGATCATTTTTAGGGACACAGGAATATTTGTTACATCTATTGTCACAGTGCTGTAGCTTTACTCTCCTTACTTTTGTCTCGTCTCCATGATGGCGAGTGTCAGATAAATGCCTAAACTTTTAAATGTAATATGTATTCTAAATGGCCTTGTGTCAATGTGACAACCTAATGCAACAAACCTGCTATCTCAAGCTGAATTTCATAATAACACATATGCAGGTTATTGTTGTTAGCTATTCTCTATTCATGTCACATCCATTGATTCGTCATTTAAAGGCAGTAAGGTTTCCCAGAGTTTTTGTACCACTTAATATGTGTGGTGGGTCACTCTGCCTTAAAGAGCTACAGACACTAAAATAAATTCATTTTTCAGTGGTTTCAGTGGAGAGTTTTAGTCTCCCATGATGCTCTAAATGCTGTTTCAGAGGCTTTTCCACCCTGACAAGAAGAAAATTCTGGGGGAAACACTGAATCATAGAAATTTTGGGGTATAAAAATGATCAGATATAAAGCTATCAGCAGCTTCAATGCAAAAACATCAGTATCAGCCTTCCAAAGCCCGTTATCGGCTGAACCCTAATGTACCAATCGGGCGCGATTCAAACAGGCGGAGGCTCGGGGATCGATAGCATGTTGAGAGGAGGCGAGGAAAGTATGTGCAGGGAGAGGGAGGGAGGGAGGAATGCTCAGCGGAGCTCCTGAGGACAGCAGGAGAGCCGGATTCCTCCTCGGAGCGACCACGCCTCGGCCTCTCTGCTGGCGGTGAGCCCTCCGACTCCTCCCAGGGTTAGGGCCCGGTCCACATGTTCAAACGGAGATGAAAGGCCCCCGGTAGGAAGGGTTGTCGGTGCCAATACCAACCGCCTGCCAAGTAAGCCCTGCTTAGCGCGCTCCCCCAGATGTTCCCGACACTGAATATTCTCCCCTGCTCCTCTCCCGGGGGATGAGGAGGGAGCCTCCGCTTGACCCCTTCACATCAAAGTCTGGAGGAGGACTCAAAACAATGAGCACTTCCAGGCTCGGAGGGAACCAGTGAAAGTGTATGTGTGTGTGTGTGAGAGAAAGAGAGTGAGAATCAATGATTTAGGAGGGTAAGAAGTGGGTTGGGCCCCTCATCAGAATAGCTGACGGTAATGCCTATATCCTGTGGGTATGCATTCTGAGAACAGAGAATAGGCCAACACATACTTTGAGCCCACGCCCGCGTCCTTTTCCTAATAATCTCATCCATACATGCAGGCGGGAGTTTGATTCCCTGTTCATAGCAACATCTGTTTCACTATCTGCCTGATTAAACCCTGAACAGGACGATAAAGTCCAGCGGTCTCCCAGCAGAAGCCATTTTCACGTTTACACTTCAATTTTTCGCTTTTTTACCCCAGCAGCCGCACTGTAAAAAATGACCAGCTGTCCTGAGATTTTTAACTTGTTTCCAGACCTATCAAGCTTATGTCATGATATTTTTAGTCAAATTATCCCACTGCACCGGCAGATAATCTTGCTGGTTTCAATAAATTTCACTTGATACATGCATGACCTCTTTCAAGAAATCATCATCAGCTTGGCACTTGATTTATTAAAGAAACTTGCATGGATCTAAGTGTGCAGAACCTTCTTCCTTAATACTGTTCTTCGGTCTTCTGGCACCTTAGTGCATTCAATAGTCGTGAGTGCGGTGATCTTCTCAAAGAAATTATCATAAAACAATGAAGAAAATCTGGAATCAAGAAACTTTCTGCAAGACAATTTCACTTTTACCAAGTTATATTATCCGGAAAAAAGTCAAATTTGTTGAAACCGGTAAAATTATCTGCCAGTGCAGTGAGATGATTTCAAGATGATAAGTCTGGACACAAGATAAAATAACTTAACAAGTCTGTCAGTTTTTACAGTGCATCGACTGTATTTCATCGCGCAGCAATGAAACACAAAGCTCAAAAAGTTTGACTAAGCAGTCTGCGAACAGTAAAGACAAAACCTTGGACTAGGTATGATTAAAATGACAGAAATCAAAATAAACAAAGCCTTCAGTCTGAATGCAGTCGAATAGTTTGAGTCATTTCATTGCCTTTTGAAATGTGGAGAGTTTGATGCGGCACGCCTGGCTTACATGCACACCACCCAAGGCTACACATTTTATAGACAAGCCTCAACTAAGAGAGGAACGGCGTAACTCCCAATATCATCCACCTATTCATCACTACAAATGGACTGGATCTGTTTCATGTGGAGTTTTACTGTGCTGCATAATGAAAGCTCAGGAGACGCTGTCACAGGAAGGGGAAAGTGGATCTTATTATGTTACTGTAAAACACATTATCTTGATATGCTTACATAGTTGTGCGTGCAGTACAAAGCGTTAATTTGTCAAATGACGTGTGTAGGCGATTTTTTTTAATTGCAAAGAAAACAGCCTGTGGATAAAAGGTAAAGTTCAGCTGCCGCTGGTGAGTGATTACATGTAATTATAAAACCCAGTGTGGTTTCTTATCTCTCTACACACGCACATACAGGCTTCAACGTTAAAAAAAAAGACTTTATTTAAAAAAAACTTTATTTTAATAGCAGTTTTCTAAATCGGAAGTTAAAAAATAAAATTGTATTAATATAAGAATATTTTTTTATTTTATATTTTACAAAATATATACACATTGTTTTAGATTATGAAAACAGTAAAAAATCTAAAATCTAATTCTAATAATACAATAAAATAAAACATGCATGTCAAATTATGAAGACTTTTTTGTACATTTTATATTTTACAATAATATTTGACAAATATTTTACTTATATTACAAAATATATATATTTAAAAACAAAGCAAAAAAAATCTAAAATAAAGTTAGAATAATACAATAAAATAATTGAGTTCAGGATAAAACATGCATGTCAAATTATGAAGACTTTTTTGTACAAATTGTCTTTACATTTTATATTTTACAAATATTTTCTGTATTTTTGAATATAAAAACATAGCAAAAAAAATCTAAAATAAAGTTATAATAATACAATAAAATAATTGAGTTCGAGATAAAACATTCATCAAATTATGAATTATGAATGACTTTTCTTGTACAGATGGGTCTTTTCTCCCATTTCTAGCTGTATTTTCTGACTTTTTTCTCCTGTAAATTCAGACCCGTCCAGCCAGACAGGACAGGCACCCAGTTTTTTTTTTTGACAGCTCCAGATCCGGCAACCGATTGGCTGCACACACACATTGACTTTCTGACCTCACTCCCCCCTCTCTCACCCTGGATGTCTCACACACACACTCACTCACGCTCCCTCACTCAGTCAGTCAGACACACACACTCCGACACTGGCCTTACGTCATGCCATTTGCACGCTCGGAGGTGTGTGTGTGTGTGTGTGTGTGTGTGTGTGTGTGTGTGTGTGTGTGTGTGTGTGTGTGTGTGTGTGTGGGGTGGGGGTGCGGGGAGACAGTGTGGTCGGTGCGTTCACCGGATCGACTGTCCACTGTGTCATCAGTTGGCCGGAGGTGCAACAATAAGGCTTAATGCGTGATTAAGTCCCAAATCAACTCTCATTATGGGTGAGCACGTCAACCATGAGAGCGGCCTGGCTGCCTTTCACACAACCAACCCACCCTGCGTCCAAATCTGACCCCACACACACACACACACACACACACACACACACACCAGCCGATGCCACACACTCATCCTGTGGCTCGATGTGTCTCTGCATGTTTTTGTCTCTTCGTATCTTTTACTTTGTCACCTTCTTAAAGCTACAACATGCAACTTTTCACCTTTAGGCAGTGAAGTGTACTGTTAGCCCCGCCCTCCTCTGCCTCAGTTGGTCAAGTTCTTTCCCCCCACACCTGTCACTCATCTCGATCAGCTGTATCTATCCTGAAGCAGACGGCGAACGCAGCTGATCTGCAATAAAAAAAACAACACTGACACTTTGTGTTTTTAAACGTGTAGCTTTGCTGTTCTTTCTTCTTGTCCTGCTTTCCTCCTGCCTTCCTTTCCTTCCTTCCTGCTCTGTGGCCGCTCGCCTCACCTTGATAGCGAGAACCAGCTCACTGGCCACGCCCAAACACATAATGTTATACGCCCTAAAACATCCTGAAAATCATAGTTTGGGAGCCAATGCCCCCTTAGCTTTAAAGTACATTTCAGGCAAACAGGGCTTTAGGCAGGAACACAAACAGACACAGACAGATAACTAGAAATAACCGCCTTGCAGTTGTATGCCTCTGCCAATAAACTTTGTTTTATCATTGCAAGGACAGTCTTTATTTATTGAACATATATAATTAATGTGATTATTAGGTCAACTTAAAGGATTTTTGTGTCTGCAAAAGTAAGTGACAGCACTTCCACCGTTTTTGTAGAATGAGATTGTTTTCTCAGCTACAGTGGTAAGCAAAACAGTGAAGTTGACCTTTGAACTTTTGGATATAAAATGTAATTTTATCCTATTAGACATTTGTGTGAAATCTTGTCATAATTAGCATATGAATTCTTGAGTTATGGCCAAAAACGTCTTTTGTGAGGTCACAGTGACCTTGACCTTTGACCACCAAAATCGAATCAGTTCATCCTTGAGTCCAAGTGGATGTTTGTGCCAAATTTGAAGAAATTCCCTCAAGGTGTTCCTGAGATATCACGTTCATGAGAATGGGAAGGACGGACGGACAACCTGAAAACATAAAGCCTCGGGCCACAGCTGTCTCCGGTGCAGAGGCATTAAAACTCTCTCACACAGAGCAAAAGCACAGTGCAAGGGACAGAACTAGATAGTAGGGTTTGACCAAAATGGGTTTTTGAAGGCCAATACCGGCACTGATATGCTGTACAAATTTGAACATTTTCAAACCCAAGAAATTCCCAAAAGTTTAGACAGATTCAGTGTTTCTCCCAAAGTCTTTTTCTTGGCAGGGTGGAAAAGCCTCAGAAACAGCATTTGGATTGGATGGATTTGGATTTAAAGGCCTCATGCAGTACATTAGGACATAACATTTACAAAAAACAATATCAAACAATTGAAAAATAAAATTGAAAATAAGATGTCCAGAAAAATAGAACGTAGAAGAAAACAAATTTCCTTGCAGGTTTTAGAGATTTTTTAATATATCATATGGACATCGACTCTCTGATATTTAATACAACCAATATCAGCCTGATATTGGTTGAATAACCCTAATGGATCAAGTCAAGTCAAGTCAAGTCAAGTTTATTTATATAGCCCTTTATCACAAGCATGTCTCAGAGGACTTTACAGATAATGTAGCTAGATCTAACTAAACACTCAATGGTGAACAAAATGATGTAGGACAAACATAGCGAAAAACACAAGGTAGGCAAGAGCAGATTTAGCAAGACAAACCATCTACCTATTCTACAGCCTAACCTACCCGGCACCCCAGCCTTAGTCCCTAAATGCACACAAGGAAAAACTCCCAAGAAAAACCTTAGTAGGAAAACTTGGAAGAAACCTTGGGCGGGCTGAGGCAAATAGGGATCCCCCCCCCGGGGGCTTATTAATGAATAATAGACTATACATATGTACTTCACATACCATCCTCCCTGAACTACTGTGATGTACTGGAATCTCTGCCATTAGTTTTTTGGGGGGAAAACACATAATAACCAGTTGTACTACTTGTCTAATAATCTCTCCATCTTCCCTCCTGCACTGGCCTGTGTGTTTCTGCCCTCACCTCCTTGGGCACATTTTGCTCATACCACTTTATACGACCTGTCTAAGGCTTTCTCCATCTTTCTTTCTCTATCCC
This sequence comes from Centroberyx affinis, assembly GCF_046629955.1. Lineage (NCBI taxonomy): Eukaryota > Metazoa > Chordata > Actinopteri > Beryciformes > Berycidae > Centroberyx > Centroberyx affinis. The sequence continues at coordinate 74,391 of NW_027281867.1, forward strand.
CCTCCCTCCCTCCCTCCCTCTCTCTCTCTCTCTCTCTCTCTCTCTCTCTCTCTCTCTCACTTTCATCAGATTCCATCCTTCCATCTGCGTCCAGAAATTGCCAAATTTTGTTCATGCCAATTAACGGTACCTCCGTAACACTCAATCTGTCTCCTTCGTTCCTTCCTCCTCGCTGAAGTAAAGTCTGTCTGTCTCTGCCCTCGTTTCACTCGCACCCGTTTATGGTACCTGTCCATCACAGCTAAACCGCAGGCATTAGCCTCAGTGCCGTAGTTAGGTATGATCAAAGGCAGCGCTTAGGTATTGGAATGATAAATCAAGCTCATCTTTTTTTTTTTGCCTGGGCTAATCATTAGAAACCTTCCACCGCCACCCCCAGGTTTTTGGAGAAGCTGAATTGGCATTTTACATCAAACATGTTCAGATCTGCCTCTTTTGGTGCAGAGAGAGAGAGAGAGAGAGAGGGAGAGGGAGAGAGAGAGAGAGAGAAAAGAGGGAAAGGGACAGAGAGTTCGTAAGAGAGAGAGAAGTTTGCCTGTGAGTGTTTCTGAGCATTGTAACTCTCCACTTTTGGTGATTTTGCATGCTTCTGCTTGAATTGAAGGAATTTGTTCCCCTTGGGCTGTCGTATAATTTCAAAAATTCATGCTCGTCAATCCAAAAAAGGTTTTTACCTCACAGCAGGGACATACTTCTCCAAATTTCAGATTGCAGAACATGCATGGATGTTGTGGGTGGAGGCAGTGCAGCCGAACTGTATATTCATACCTTATGTAAAAGTCCGTACACACAAGCAGAGCCAAGTTACATGATAGGCACGAGGATTTTGTCTAGATTAAGAAATCCTGTATGATCAACATGTTTATTTCTGTTTAGGTTGTTCCCTGATCCTGCTGCTCTGCTGCTGGACTCCTGCCTTTGAGCGTAGGCCAACGGCATATTCATGCATGATGTAAATTTCCCGCACACACACACACACACACACACACACACACACACACAGATACACGCACACACACACACTCAAGCAGAACAAAGGATATGATAGAATATGATAAACATGAGGTTTCTGATGATTAACATGTGAGACACTGTCTGCATCCCTCTGGTGTCCATCTGTGACACAGTTCACACACGGTTGTAGTTTTTCCAATGCACAAGTATCATGCTGGACCCACACTGGGCCACACTGGGCCTATTATAGGTGTAGTACTAGGACAGGGTCGGAAATGGGGGCTTGGGGCAAAAATGGCCTTCAAAGTTCATAACTCTGAAATTAAATAATGAATTAATGAATTAGGAGCACCCTTTTCTGCAGTTCACCCTGTTGTGTCGTCATAGATTCACACGTGAATGTGACTACTGTCCCCCGGGGGCCACCGTAGGGAATTTTAGAGCCTATAACCAGTTTGTTCAGTGCATTGTAGGCAAAAAACCAGGAGCAGTGTCTGATCAGAAAACAACTAATTACGCAGCATGAAGCAGAGGGAAATGTCTCTGATTGTTCCTCTGTTGACAATATGTGATGGGATGTTATTGTAGTGGGACAAATTGAGTGTTTATTTGCCAATATGCAATGCAAATGCAATTGATTAGATTCTGTATTGTCCTCTTAGGGGAAATTTGTTTCCACAGCCTGTACACACACAAGCAGCTGAACAACAGAACCAGTCACAAAAAAGCACAGAAAAAAACGACTCATAGGCAAACAAAAAACAACAAAACCATAGACAAATATTCCCTTGAAAAGGACCCAAATGTCCCACATCAGATCAAGGGGACAAAAATGCCAATTGAAAAAACAAAACAAAACCAAAAAAGGTAATTTCTTCCCCGGGTCTCGGTCTCCTGGTCAGACACGCAGCAGGTTCAGTGTGGGAGAGGAATGTGCAGATGCTGTCCTGCCAGCTCCAGATCTGCTGAGGTGCTGAACCAGCAGGCTTCTGTGTGTCTGTGCCAAACTAATCTGTGGTCACAACTTAATGGAAGAACTGTCATTATGGTGTGGCACACTTAGAGGAACACGCAAGTTTGGTCCTGACTCAAACCATAACCAAAATCTTTTGCATAAACCAAAGTTTATGTAATAGTTGCACAATCTTGACTCATGAGAAATAAAACAGGCTAAACGTTACTATTTTCATACTTAAGGACTAGCTGGTGTTTATAAATACATTTCTTATCATCAACAAATTCTATGAAAATAACAAAATCAACAATGCGTTTGCTCTACTCCCGTTACTTTCTGACTCCCAACGTTCCGTTTTTAGCCGTCAACCCAGAAGTCATTGGCTCCAACTGTGAGCTAAAAACCTTGAAATACAGCTCACAAAGACATAGTCTACATTTTAAAAATTGCTAACTGTTACCATGAAAAGTCAGGCTGTTGTAGTTATTACCAAAGCAAATTCAAATGGGAACAAATTCTTCATTACGCCAGGGACTATTTTCAGTGCTACGGAACTACTTTCCTGAGATGGAAAGTGTTTCCAGCCGGCTTATTAAGTTGTTTGAGGAAAAAGTGGTCCGGCCCGGTGCATGGTGATGATGAAATATGCTGCAGAGCAGCAGCATGGCTCTGTGACGGGTTTTTAATTGTTTTTTAATACAATGGAGTTCTATGGCTGCTGGGACATGGCTGCATTGGGCACCAGATACATGATGAGACAAATTCATTGCTGATTTTGTTATTTTTATAGGATTTGTTGACGATAAGAAATGCATTAAAAAACACCAGCCTGATCCTTTACAGTCACAATGAAATTAAACATTACTTATTTCACCGTGACAGAGACTTTTTTTTTTTTAAAGATAAATGGTAAAAAAAATAAATAAATAAATAAAAATATTATCTTGTAATTTTCTATCAAAATTCCATTACTTTTAGTAGTTACTTCACCCATAATTCCAACCAATGATACCATCACAGATTTCTGAACAAACAAGATTTTTGAAAACTTTGAACAATTCAATTTCAATACCCAGAAATCCTGTAAGGTGAGTAAACTGCATACACACACACACACACACACACTCATGTTCACCAACCTGGCCGGTCTGTGATGCTTTATACCAAAGGAAACCAAAGAGACGAGAGAGGAGAAGATCTAACGCTGGTGAGTCCAGCTTTCTCTGCTGCTGTTTAGGAGACGGTTTGGATTTCACTCTCAAGTTTCTATTGCCGCTTTTCCACTGCATGGTACCGGCTCAACTCGACTCGACTCGACTCGACTCGACTCTACTCGACTCCACTCGCCTTTTTTGGTTTTCCATTGGGCAAGTACCAGGTACCATATTACCTGGTACTTTTTTTCGTAGCACCTCCGTCAAGGTTCCAAGCGAGCTGAGGCGATACCAAAAGGTGACGTGAAAACACTGCAGACTACTGATTGGCCAGAGAGAATCGTCATCATTGCGCGATACAGGACATATATGCTAACGTTAGCTACCGGGTTAGCTTACCCTCTTGAGTCGCCTTTGAGCAGCCAGAGACCAGTCTGCTGTCTCGCTGCCTTCAGCCTCTTCTGAAATAAAATCTGTCTCCCTGCTGTGACTTAACAGCCACATACCGAGAATCAAGAACACCATCCCTTCCATGTCCTCCATTGTTGCTGTGTGTGTCGCGTTTCATGCGGCGTTACGGCGTCGCTATGACGACCAGTTGTGGGAGGTGGGGGGGGGCACATTGAGGGGGTACTATCTGCAGTGGAAAACCAAAGTGGTACTACCAAAAGCGTGTAGAGTCAAGTCGAGTCGAGGCGAGTTGAGTCGGTACCATGCGGTGGAAAAGCAACATATTTGTCACTTGCTGTGGGTGGAGAAGTGTTCATACCTGACACCAGGATTTAATTTGGGTGAATAGGGCGAAAACGGCACCTCAGTCAGTGTGGATGGGACGCTCTTCTCTCTTGCAGCCCCACTTTATGATTTAGACTGATAAGACCGGTGTAGTTTTACATAAAAATCCTGTAGTGCAGCTTGGAAGTGCAGTCTGGAATCATGACTTTGTAATGGATCATAGTGTCGGATGAAGTTATTACAAATCATTAACCATGATTACGTTTTTGGTTAATCATCCCCTGGCCCCCAGGTGTGTACATGGTGCCATTACTGACAGGTTTGGCAAACGCTTGGATGATTCACTTGGCTTAGGTACGAACACACTGATCTCCTGGCTCAGATTGCCAAACTCCTTTTGTAGAGACTATTCATTAGAGCGTCGGTACAAACATGTGGATGAATTAGGCGCTATGGTTTGTTTCATCTCTTCCATAACTCTTTGCCCTCACTGCCAGGATTGCCAAGCTCTTGTATAATCTATGATTCACCTGAGCCAACATGGCGTCACTATCACCTGCACACAGACAAATTTAAGGTGCAGGAAATGGTGATGCCATAGAAGAAGCATTTCTGGTTCCACAAAGAACCTTTCAGACAGAGGTTCCTTAAAGCAGTGGTTCTCAACGTGGGGTCCGGGGACCACCAGGGGTCTTTGAGGGGGTTCCAGGGGGTCCCCAGCAAGTTGATGAATTGTTAAACTTCAGCATTATTTCATTTACAAGAATTTAACACAGTTAGAGCATGTAGAAGAATGATTGTGTTGATCATAGTTTCTTTGTTATCTCTCTACCTAAAAAGGTTGAGAATCACTGCCTTAAAGAACCATTTCTCCTTTGCTTAGACACCTGCATTGTGTTTTTGTTTATCTGTCCTTGTATAGCCTCATTTTTTGCACAATATATACTATGGAGGAGTTTGGTTATTTTTCCACATTTATGCCATCACCCACCATCCAAGAATCCAAGAATTAAGAATCTTTTAATATCCAAATATCCAAATATCCAGTTCGCACCATTTTTCTGTGTGGGGGTAACGTTTGCCAAATTCTCTCTATAATCTGTGATTCACGAATACTTGGGTTTGAACATGTCACCCTCACCGCTCGGTTTGCCAAACTATTGTATAATGTGTAACTCTGACCACAGCAGCTGTCAAAGTAGAGCCGGAGCCATGTGTAAACACAGATCAACCTGACAGAGGAACACGACCAGCATATCAAGCTTCTCCTTCCCAGGCCTCAAGCTTTGATGTCCAGAAACAAGAATGGACCCGTGTTTTTCCACCCTGCAAGTGAAACCGAAGACCTCGGCGGATTTTGGAGATGGAGCGAGGGAGGGAAGAGGGAAGAGGGAAGAGGGGAGGAGAGAGGAGGTGGTGGTGGTAGTCGGGGGGGGGGGGGACTATTTTCTGCTGACGTCCCGACTTAGAAGAGTCTTTGAACTTTAAACACCTCTTCTTCGCAGGCCGGTCCCTCTTGGATGGATAGATGGATGGATGGAAGGATGGATGGAGGGATGGATGGATGGAGGGAAGGATGGATGGATGGACGGAGGGATGGATGGCTCCTCTTGAAAGGCGGGAGGCTGCTCTTCAGCGGCGGCTGAGCTGAGACGGAGGCAGGAATGTGAAGAGCTCTCTGCGGGGAGAAGCACGCACCTCGACGGAGGTTAATGGGACACTTCACCCACGGGTCACATCTCAAGATACACATCAGGTCACACACACACACACACACACCCTCCCCTCCCACCCAGACGCTCCCAGTCTTCTGACAGAACCCTCTCCTCTTCTCATAATAAGGATGTTAAAGCTGTTCATGTAGTAACTTCCCATTAACGTTATAAACCAGCTAATAGTGTAATAATCCTGTGAACATAATGAATTTCCCATTAATGCATAAAAGTTGCCTGCTAATAACATAATAACTTTTTTCCTGTCAACGTGATAATTACTACATTATCAGGCTTCAATACATTAACAGAAACGTTTGTTTTCAGAAAGGTAATCACTAAACTGATAATGACTAATAATAAAATTCAATACACATCTGCCATCCATTCACAAACACGGTTGTTAACTGAGATGCTGTGTTTAAAAAGGGATGAATAAGTATCGATTTTGATGATTATATTATTAAGTTCAAACTTCCAATTAATGTAGTAAAACCCAATAATGTAGTAATTATTAAATTAACAGGTAAACATTTTATTATGCTAATGCTAGGTAACTTATATTACATTCATGGGAAAACTATTGCTTACTTGCTTACTTATTAAAATTATTACTTACTGACCATTATTAAGATAATTATTACACTATTAGCTGATATGTAGTATTATGTTTCAGTCATTATATTAACAGTTGTAATGGGACATTAGGATGTTTGGTACATCAGTTGCCTGGATGATGTGATTTTGACCCTCTTTACTATCAGCTGCTTGTAATGATGTCAGGAATTTACATTTATTCCACTGTTGCATTCTATGTAAGTCACTCTGAATGAGGGCATCAGCTAAATGCCCAAAATGTAAAAGCAAAACACAAAAAAACACGAGGCAGAGGCATGGATTTACACTGCAGGGTCAGGTTTTTTTTTTTTACATGTAGCTACATTTAAACACAAGCGTACTAAAACTGATTTTCATAATCCTGTGAAATCTCTTTGGAGGCAGGTGGAAAATTCAGATCGTTGTCCTGGCTGTGTCCATTTAGCCTACATCTGTGTTTCGGTGTGTTTCAGTGTGTTTCGGTGTGTTTCGGTGTGTTTCGGTGTGTTTCGGTGTGTTTCAGTGTGGTTCAGTGCTGTTTTCTAGTCATAAATAACCTTGATGCGTCTTCGGCAATGGAATTTTAATGCGGCTCGTAAATGGATCCATGTGACATAAATCAGATCTTACTGCTCAAACATGGAAACAGCATGTGGAATCTGCCCCCCTCCCCCTCCCCCTGCCCCTCCACCCTGCCCCCGCCCCCTGCCCCCGCCCCCTTGGCCTGGCCGGTGCAGGCAGGTTGGTGCGTTGGCCCGGGCTTCAAAGCGGCGAGATTCTCTTCAGGTCGAAAGATGTCTGCTCTTAACAAAAATCTGCTGGGGAGAGACGGACAGAGACACAGATCCAGTCCCAGATGCTTCTTATGCGAGTTCAGCAGTGTGCCAGGAGATGAGATCTGAACGACTGATTATACTGCGGATGGGACGATACGATTCGATACGCGATATGAGGTTCACGATTCGATACAACCACGATACGATGTGATAGATAAAAGTTGAATGAGAACAAGTCCGACTGTGCAGAATTCTGTTTATTTCTGAGCCACAAATCTTTCTAGCGATGCCATTGGCTCGCTAGAATGTGAACAACAATTTAAAAATGTCATTACAAAGTGACAATAATATAATTTGAATGGAGAGCTTGTGAAATTGTGATGGTCAAGCGTCTCATTTGTGATTACTACAGCAGAATAACATGGAGCGATTCATTTTTCTGACCCACAATACGTATTGTCACAGTTGAATTTCGATATATCGTCCTGTCCCTACTGACTACCAAACAGGTAGATATGCTGAAAAACAGAGACACACACACACACACACACACACACACGCCATTTCCAGGTCGACAGATAGGGGCGATCAGTCTGGTGTCTCCGGGCGTCTCAGCACTCCCACCTCGGGGAAACACAAGGCTTTTACTTTAACACCATGATCAATATTTAGAACTGGCAACCCGTGTGGGAAACACATGTGTGGGAAACACAGGTAACGCAGATGGCAGGTTTGGCCGGAACGTTCCACCTTTTCGTCATCGTTTGTTTCCAAAGCCAAAATGTATTATTCAAGTTCATTTTGTCAAGTCAAGTCAAGTTTGTTTGTATAGGCCCGAATCACAATTACAGTCTCACAGGGCTTCACAACGCCCACATTATGAGACGAAAACATGAGAAACAACGCTCAACCAAAGACGCTCAGTGAGAACAGGGGAAAAACTCCCATGAAAACGTCATTTGGGAGGGAAAACATGGAAGAAACCTTGGGAGGAGAGGGATCCCGCAGCAGGACGGCCAGGCTGCAGAGAGAGGGCAAACTAAGACTGAATACTGATGATGAAATGAACATGTGAGAACACACCTAACGAGGCGCAGACATGAGGCTTTTGTAACAATTCCATTTATAAAGAAAACTCCACAGTCCACAGTGCCTCACTCTTCTGTTAGTTCTGTGCTTTGTTCCACCAAACGTTTTTTGGCTACATGGCCTTGAGAGAGAAGAAGAGTGTGAAACTTGAATTTTCTTTATAAATGAAATGAACAAGAACAGAATACACAGAACAAACTGAATAAGAAAGAAACACCAACACACACTGAAACACACACTGAAACACACTGAAACACCAACACACACTGAAACACACTGAAACACCAACACACACTGAAACAAAAACTGAAATACACATAAACACCAACACACACTGAAACACACACTGAAATACACCAACACACACTGAAACACATCAACACACACACTGAAACCCTCCGACACGCACTGAAACACACCAACACACTGAAACACATCAACACACACACTGAAACCCTCCGACACGCACTGAAACACACCAACACACACTGAAACACACCGACACACACTGAAACCCTCCGACACGCACTGAAACACACCAACACACACTGAAACACACCGACACACACTGAAACCCTCCGACACGCACTGAAACACACCGACACACACTGAAACCCTCCGACACACACTGAAACACACCGACACACACTGAAACCCTCCAACACACACTGAAACACACCAACACACACTGAAACACACCAACACACACTGAAACCCACAGACACACACTGGAATACACCAACACACTCAAACACACCAACACACACTGAAACACACACTCAAACACACCAACACACACTGAAACACACCAACACACACCAACACACAGTGAAACACACCAACACACACTCAAACACACCAACACACACCTTCACACAGTGAAACACACCAACACACACTCAAACACACCAACACACTCAAACACACCAACACACACTACAACACACCGACACACTGAAACACACCGACACACACTGAAACACACCAACACACACTGAAACCCCTCAACACACACTGAAACCCTTCAACACACACCACTGAAACCCCTCAACACACACTGAAACACACACTGAAACACACCAACACACACTGAAACCCTCAACACACACTGAAACCCTTCAACACACACTGAAACCCCTCAACACACACTGAAACACACACTGAAACCCCTCAACACACACTGAAACCCTTCAACACACACTGAAACCCCTCAACACACACTGAAACCCTTCAACACACACTGAAACACACCAACACACACTGAATCACACACTGAAACCCATCAACACACACTGAAACACACCAACACACACTGAATCACACACTGAAACCCCTCAACACACACTGAAACACACCAACACACACTGAATCACACACTGAAACCCATCAACACACACTGAAACACACCAACACACACTGAATCACACACTGAAACCATCAACACACACTGAAACACACACTGAAACCCATCAACACACACTGAAACACACCAACACACACTGAAACACACACTGAAACCCATCAACACACACTGAAACCCCTCAACACACACTGAAAACACCAACACACACTGAAACACATCAACACACACACTGAAACCCTCCGACACGCACTGAAACACACCAACACACTGAAACACATCAACACACACACTGAAACCCTCCGACACGCACTGAAACACACCAACACACACTGAAACACACCGACACACACTGAAACCCTCCGACACGCACTGAAACACACCAACACACACTGAAACACACCGACACACACTGAAACCCTCCGACACGCACTGAAACACACCGACACACACTGAAACCCTCCGACACACACTGAAACACACCGACACACACTGAAACCCTCCAACACACACTGAAACACACCAACACACACTGAAACACACCAACACACACTGAAACCCACAGACACACACTGGAATACACCAACACACTCAAACACACCAACACACACTGAAACACACACTCAAACACACCAACACACACTGAAACACACCAACACACACCAACACACAGTGAAACACACCAACACACACTCAAACACACCAACACACACCTTCACACAGTGAAACACACCAACACACACTCAAAACACACCAACACACTCAAACACACCAACACACACTACAACACACCGACACACTGAAACACACCGACACACACTGAAACACACCAACACACACTGAAACCCTCAACACACACTGAAACCCTTCAACACACACTGAAACCCCTCAACACACACTGAAACACACACTGAAACACACCAACACACACTGAAACCCCTCAACACACACTGAAACCCTTCAACACACACTGAAACCCCTCAACACACACTGAAACACACACTGAAACCCCTCAACACACACTGAAACCCTTCAACACACACTGAAACCCCTCAACACACACTGAAACCCTTCAACACACACTGAAACACACCAACACACACTGAATCACACACTGAAACCCATCAACACACACTGAAACACACCAACACACACTGAATCACACACTGAAACCCCTCAACACACACTGAAACACACCAACACACACTGAATCACACACTGAAACCCATCAACACACACTGAAACACACCAACACACACTGAATCACACACTGAAACCCATCAACACACACTGAAACACACACTGAAACCCATCAACACACACTGAAACACACCAACACACACTGAAACACACACTGAAACCCATCAACACACACTGAAACCCCTCAACACACACTGAAACACACCAACACACACTGAAACCCCCAACACACACTGAAACACACCAACACACACTGAAACACACCGACACACACTGACACACACCAACACACACTGAAACACACCGACACACTGAAACACACCGACACACACTCAAACATACCAACACACACTGAAACACACCGACACACACTGAAACACACCGACACACTGAAACACATCGACACACACTCAAACATACCGACACACACTGAAACACACCGACACACACTGAAACACACCGACACACACTCAAACACACCGACACACACTCAAACACACCGACACACACTGAAACACACCGACACACACTCAAACATACCGACACACACTGAAACACACCGACACACACTCAAACACACCGACACACACTGAAACACACCGACACACACTCAAACACACCGACACACACTCAAACACACCGACACACACTCAAACACACCGACACACACTGAAACACACCGACACACACTGAAACACACCGACACACACTGAAACACACCGACACACACTGAAACACACCGACACACACTCAAACATACCGACACACACTGAAACACACCGACACACTGAAACACACCAACACACACTGAAACACACCGACACACACTGAAACACACCGACACACACTCAAACATACCAAACACACACTGAAACACACCGACACACACTGAAACACACCAACACACACTCAAACACACCGACACACACTGAAACACACCAACACACACTGAAACACACGACACACACTCAAACATACCAACACACACTGAAACACACCGACACACACTCAAACATACCAACACACACTCAAACACACCGACACACATTGAAACACACCGACACACACTGAAACACACCAACACACACTGAAACACACCGACACACACTCAAACATACCGACACACACTGAAACACACCGACACACTGAAACACACCAACACACACTGAAACACACCGACACACACTCAAACATACCAACACACACTGAAACACACCGACACACACTGAAACACACCAACACACACTCAAACACACCGACACACACTGAAACACACCAACACACACTGAAACACACGACACACACTCAAACATACCAACACACACTGAAACACACCGACACACACTCAAACACACCAACACACACTGAAACACACCGACACACACCTGGTTGTGATTGGGACAGGCAGGTTGTCTCATCCTCACAACAGAAGAAAGCTGGATCCACTCATGAGGAAAAATGAAGGGCTTCATTTCAAAGCTGTATGTCATATATACATAAATATACTGTATGTCATTTTCAGACAAAGCTTCACTCCAAACTGAACAGGGAGCCTGTTTATGGGTCTATTTAAACATGGAATGCAATAGAAAAATAAAAAAATGTATCCTTTTTTGATCCAGATCTGAGGTTTTAGTCCATCCTTAGCCTGCAATCAAAAAGGTTTCATCCATGTACATGTTCTTTGACTTTATTGTTTTCCATACTTTTAAAGAATATAATTAAAGAAAATGATTCAACTTACACCTAGTTATAGAAATTAGAAATCGGTGACATGAAGATCGTTTTTTTAAGAAATCACAGCTTTGGCGTGGAAATGGTTGTAAGCGCCATACCTGGTGTGTAAGAACCATTTATACGAGACGACCCTGATCTTCACTCAGGGTTAAAATCATATTCTTTTATTGTTCCATGTGTGAATCCCGTCAAACAGGAAAACGGCTACCAGCTCGGCGCGGTGCGGAGTGAAAACATTACAAGCCGTGCGGCGGCTGCATACCGAGCGTTAGCATCGAGTGTCGTGTCGTCCATCTTCTTCTTTTTACGTCATTTAATGTGTTGACCTCTGACCCCTGAGGTGTCTGAGCTGACTTCTCAGCTCCACTTACATTCCACCTGCGTGCTCACAGCGCTGCGCCTCGACAGCTGAATTAGCACATTTACAGTATGGCAATCCCTTTGTGTGTGTGTGTGTGTGTGTGTGTGTGTGTGTGTGTGTGTGTGTGTGTGCATGTGTTTGTCCAGTTCAGTGTTAAAAGGGCAATAAGTAAGATTTTTACTTAGCACAAAATGACCATAATATAAAAAAAACCCTTGTTCTGAAGCCAAAGAAGCAAATGCCAAATCCAGATGTTTCTGTTGGATCTGTGACTTTAGTGTTTATGTCAATTATAGGCCACCGTAGCTCAAGGGAATGGGAGGGATGTGTGTGTGTGTGTGTGTGTGTGTTGGGTGTGTGTTACTTTTATGCTGCTTTGAGCTCAACTTTATTAGCCATTTGTATGTGTCAAGCTTTGAGAAATGCAATGCAGTTAGAAAACGATACTCACATAAAAGCACAATGTCATCAATAGCAGTCTCATAAAAAGAGATACAAAGTGCAGTTAAAGCTGTGTGTGTGTGTGTGTGTGTGTGTGTGTGTGTGTGTGTGTGTGTGTGTGTGTGTGTGTGTGTGTTGAAGTCATGCCATGCCTGATTATTCATGCCGTTAAGACAGTGGTTGGGCTTGAGGTCCACAGCAGCTGCTCTTTTCGGGTGTGTGTGTGTATGTGTGTGTGTGTGTGTGTGTGTGCGTGTGTGTGTGTGTTCATGTGCGTATCTTGGAGTAAACTGTTGTATTGTGTGTCCGACCTGACTCATACACACTGACTAGACGAGACTCATGTGAGCATCAGGTGTGAGCGTCTGCTGAAATGTGGACATGCTTTGTGTATCAGAGGGACTTGCAAACACACTAATTTCCTATTATACAACAGAAATTGAAGTACTCTAAAAACACACTGAGGTCACGCAGATGGGGAGTATTACCTTCAGCAGGGGTGGGAATTAACAAATTGGAAATAAAATCAACGCGAGAAACATCGTGGCATTGATTTTTTTTTCTTTACAAAAGAGAGAAAAATAAGAGGGTTGGCACTAGGGCTCGACGGATATGGGTTTTTAAAGGCCGATATTGATACCGATGTTTTTACTAAAGATTAAAGTCACAACCACAAATCAATATCTTGAAATTAATGTAATTTCAGTGTGTTTTCTTCAGATTTAGATTCTTGGCAGGATGTAAAAGCCTCTGAAACAGCATTCAGACCATCATGGGACACTAAAACCCTCCACTGAAACCAGACTGATGAAATTCTTTTAGTGTCAGCAGCTCTTTTCTGGATAAAAGCATTAGTGAAAAGCCTAAAATGTTAATTTAAGTCTAAATCTACATTACTCATGGCCCTCGCCTCTAATCCTGTCTCGCATCACACTTCCCAGCGAGTGGCTTAGCAGCTCGTGTTTGGATCTGTAACCTGGAAACAAGGCTGAGCTGATTTCCAGTGGCTCTCCAAATCTGCCAATTGTCTTCAGGAAGGTGCGAAACTGAGACGTCAACAGATGAATCATACAGAGATGATCAGGCATTTTACTAGTTTTTTCCCACAGTGCACAGCTGTCAGTCAATCAGTCAGTTGTTCCAAAACGTCACTCCCTTACATTTAGACTTAGACTTAGACTTAGAAAACTTTAATGTCCTCCAAGAGGCAATTTGTGGTACAACACAGAACATATAGACACATTTAAAGCACATCAAATCAAATAAACAGAAACGGCAATAATCCAAATCATTTATAGCAGCCATCATAAATACCATCACAGTCCAGGCAGACATTTAAAGTGCATATCGATAACTGTTTACCTGAGCATATAAACCATTGAAAGCACATCAATAAACAGAAACCACAATGATCCAAAATCATCTGTAGCAGCCATCATAAATATCCAGGCAGTCCAGGCAGACATTTAAAATGCACGCTGATAACTGTATACCAATAATTATAATAAAAATAACTAGTGAGTATATTGCACATGCCCTATGTATCCATGTATTCACATCCACTAGTCCATTGTATTCCACATCCCCTAGTCTATGTATTATGTATTTATATAGTGAACAGTACGTTTATATATTTTGTATTGTGCTGATATTATACTTTTTATTCATAATTAAGGAAACAAAGTAAAACTTTGATGATTAAACCTTAGCTATGAATATTCGCACAACCAAAGCTCACTTTTCATTGAAACTCCCACAATCCTTCATGTGAGGAATCATCTAATTCAGTGGTTTTCAATGTGGGGTCCGGGGACCACCAGGGGTCCTTGAGAGGGTTCAAGGGGGTCCCAGGCAAATTGAAGAATTGTTAAACTTCACTATTGTTTCATTTACAAGAAGCTAACACAATTAGAATGTAGAAGAATGACTGTTTTGATCGTAGTTTCTCTGTTATCTCTCTACCTACATTACAGATAGTCATGGAATTCTGGACGAAATCATATCTAACAATAAAAATATTCTCAGATTTGGGTTCAAGAGACAAAATCTCATCAAATGGGGGTCCGTGGCCCAAATGTGGACTAAATTATGGGTCCTTGATATGAAAAAGGTTGAGAATCACTGATCTAATTGGTTGTTTGGCTGTTAGTTTAGAGTTATGAAGTTATTATTAGTTCATGGGAGGTTTGTCTTTCTTTTATAGATTCATTTGCCACAATAAGCCAAGGATTGCTCTGGCAAATCTCTGCCTCTCCTCATCTACTAATTACCTACTGCTGTTGTCTTAAAGGTCTTGGACTGACACGCCAACAACCAAAACACACCTTGGGAACCATCTTTTTTTTGTTTCTACAGATATTCAGTCGCCAGCCTGGTGGTAGCCAACACAAGCTTTCCAAACTAATTCATCATCATTATAATCGCTTAATGATGTCAATTGTCTAAGAGACATAGTTGGCGTAGTTGGCCATGTTTGAATCTGTAGACAGGAGACAGGAGTTTGGTGTCTCCAGTTGGCTCTCCACAGCCAGCGAGCCTATTGTCTCGAGGAACGTCCTCAGACCGGAACATCAACACCTTAAGTAGGCAGAGATGATCCAGAGCGTGGGAGATATATTTCTGTATTTCTACATGGATTCTCTGTCTTGATCTAATGATTACTCTGTGACTGCCAAGTCAAACCTGTGAGTCCAGTGTAATTCAGCATTGATCCTCTGGCATGAAAACAGAAAAACAGCTTGATGTAAAAGATAAACTTTAGTCGGCCATGTTTGGATTTGTTGGCAGGAAGCAGCGCTGTGTGTTGATCTCTATCTGGCTCCACATCTACAGATTACATTTCATAATTGTCTTGTGAGTGATCCTGGACGGGATCGTCAACAACTGCAGCAGCAACAGTAATTTGATGATTTCCCCGACAAATCTGGTGATAGCCAACACAAACCCATCCACTCAGCCTCCCAACAGAATTCACCATAACTGCACACTGGAAGTATTTCCTCAACTTCAACTTCAACTTCAACTTTATTGTCCCCGAGGAAAAATTTGTCTTGCAGCCAGATCAAAGATAGAACACACACAGACATAGGCATACGGACTCAGGTACAAAAAACATGATGAAATACATGAATACATGAATACATCAAGTGACAACAGGAAACCTAGAGTATGTTTAGCCATCGCTAAAACCATCATCAGCCCCCAGTAGTTAAATGGGAAACTAATCATCAGCTGGGTCATCATGAGCATTTAACAGTTTGGTGGCCTGAAAAATAAAAGAATTATTCAACCTGTTAGACCTGGTCTTTGGTAGTCTAAATCTCCGTCCGGAGGGTAGGAGCTCAAATTCTCCACACAGAGGATGAAGAGGACAATGTAAAATATCTCGAGCCTTAGAAGTAGCTCTCTTATGGAAGATGTGAGACAGATCAGGCAGTTTAACACCAATGATCTTACTGGCCACTTTAACTATATGTTGCAACCTGTTCTTGCCACCTGTTGAGAGATTACCAAACCAAGTAATAATAGAGAAGGTGATGACTGACTCTACCATGGAGCTGTAGAACAGCGTCTTGAGTTTAGTACACACACCAAACCAATTAAGCTTCCGGAAGAAGTGCAGTCGTTGCTGGGCTTTTTTACAAATTGCCTGCTCCCTTGATTGTTGAAGAGTGTGTTCACACCAGGCATTTTTGTTGCGGTTTATTTGATCTTAAGGAGTGTTTACTCTTTTAGTTCCTCTAATAACAAAACTGTGTTGCGGTTCATTAGGAGTTTTATGGATATAAGGAGACGGATGTTGGCAGCTGATAGCTAGAAGTTACTCATGCTTGGAAAGCCGAGCAGAACAAAATGAAGTCTGGACTGATTCTCATACTCAGCTATTTCCTCATGTGTTCTTATAACTGGTATGAACACCAGAGAAGGTAAATTACAGTAAACAGTGCAGACAACTCCATCATGCGTAGCTAAAGTTACAGGAACTGGAATCACATTGTTTCGACTTCCCCTCGCTGCCAAAATCTGCAACCTGGCAGGACGACAGGTCACCAAAACTCCAATAAACGAGCTGCTTGTGAGTCCATGTGACTTTTGGTTCACTTGTAATTGGGCAGCGTGAGCCTAAATGAACCAAACACAAAAACGCAACAAAGTCAAGTTTTCCACTTTGGCTCAGACCAAAAAAAACGAACTGTAGGTGTGATCGCACCTTAAAAGGAAAGTGCTTATTGGTTGGCCATGTTTGCATCTATAGAGCGGAGGCAACAGTTTGGAAATCTACCAGTTCTATATTGTCTTGAGGAATGTTCATAGACCTGAATGTCAACAGCTAAAGCACGCTTAGCTGATCCAAGAGCGTGGGAGATATATTTTGATATTTCTATACGGAGTCTCTTTATTAATCTGATGATTGCTCTCTCAAAATCTAGCAATTGCCAACACAAACGGCTGCATCCAGTGGAATTCACCACTGCTTCAAATCAAAAGTACTTTCTCTCTTGGCTGCTGATCCTCTATGACAGTGAGAGAAAGAGTGATTAATACATTAAGGTGTGCTTCTTTGTTCCTCTCTCCAACATTACTGTCAGCGGGTTAATCCTCTGCCCTGCCCAAACACGCCGCCTTCGCCATGCCTACCTCTGCTTGTCTGGGCAAACCGCACGTTGAGACCGAGAGCGCTTCACTGGTGGGTGAAATAGTTTGGCATAGAATAAACATCTTTTACACATAGCCCCGGGGGCCCATGCACTGTATGAGTGACTCAACAAGAGAGCCTCCATGAGTGGGCGATTTGCCTTTTTCTTCTCTTCTTCTCTGTCTTTGATCAGAAGGAGAGGCTGCCGGTGGCACGCCCCGAGCCCGACTTTTCACCAGCAGCTTCCTGCAAAGATCCTGCAAGAAAAGAAACGAAAGAGAAGGAAAAGAAAGGGACAATGCTCCATAAATGCCCTGACCGCTCATTCGCCTCGACTTAAGCTTTCAATTACCCGAGAAGAAACTGCTGCACGGCAAAAAATGGCATCTGAGGTCATTAAACCCTATGATTCATTCTTAAAAATGTTATCTAACTTCACACATGTGAGAAAATCTGCCTGCAGTGTGTCTATGCAATTCAACTTTTCAAGTGAAACCATTGGATTCTTCCTTCTTTCAAGATGTTACTTGTTTTAAGTAAATTCTTGAGTGAAAAGCCACTTTCATATAAAAAAACATTAAAAAAAAAAAAAAAAAAGAGTTCAAGTCTGGATACAAGATTAAATGACTTTACAGAGAAGGACATCTTCATATGGTACAGAGTCTTAGTAGGCCATATTAAGATCTGTACAGACACCGGCTACCTGTATCTTTTAGAATTGATTTTAAAGTTATTTTACTTGTTTATAAAGCTTTTAAGCTTATAAAGCTCTTTCATTTTATGTTCCAGCCAGATCACTAAGGTCCTCCACCGCTTTTCTTTTAAATGTTCCTTATGTGTCCCATAAAAGTCCCAGCGAGAGTGCCTTCTGTTTTTATGCCCGTAAACTGTTGAACTCACTGCCTCTGGATATTAGAATAGCAAGCTCTCTCTGTATTTTTAAAAGGAAATGAAAGACCTATGTTTTTAATCTGGCTTTTAATTTGGAGTAATGTTATAGCCTTAGTTTTTAAATTCTAATCATTGGTTTTTATTTTATTTTTATCCCTGGTGTTTATTTTATTGTATTTTTATTTTATTTTATTGACTCTTATTTATTGACTATTATTTTTTTTTTTTTTACATTTTATTGTTTTATTGTTGTAATTTTGCTATGTGAAGCACTTTGGGCTGCATGCTTGTATGAAAGGTGCTATATAAATAAAGCTGAGTTGAGTTGAGTTGAGTTGAGTTGAGTTTTGATCTCCAAAGGCTCCACATCTACAAAGCGACATCTACAGATATCATTGAGGATCTTAGACCAGAACGTAAACAGCTACAGCATGCAGAGATGATCCAGTGCATTAACCATCTTATTTTTTCTTAAAACCAGGGATAAAACTGGTCAATGGGGTAGAAAATTCCACTTGTTTCTACATGATGTCAAGAATTTGAAACCAGTGGAGTGATCTCACTCATTTCAAGATAGTCACTTTGAGAAATGTTTTTTCTTGTTGTAGGAAAATTCATGAAAGTGAAA
This sequence comes from Centroberyx affinis, assembly GCF_046629955.1. Taxonomy (NCBI): domain Eukaryota; kingdom Metazoa; phylum Chordata; class Actinopteri; order Beryciformes; family Berycidae; genus Centroberyx; species Centroberyx affinis. Next base: position 93,617 of record NW_027281867.1, read on the forward strand.
CAGCATTGGAAATATGAAATCATCTGACAGATCATTGGCAGATCTTTCCACTTGTAAGAAAAATAAGGTTTTAAGCCTGAATACCAGATTAATTTACATGTTGAGATGTTTTGCAGAGACATTTTAAAGGTGCTATGTGTTGCATTTTTAAACATCAATAAATCATTGTCAATTCAATTGTGTTAACTTAGCATGATTACTATAAACAAATTAGATTATAGTCGAGACCATTGGTAGCCTCAATCTCACGTCAGTGCTATTGTTAGTGCTGGTGTTTCTCAAGACCCCATTAAACGGCATCTTTACTTCCTGGATTTGATGCATTTCCTGTCGAAACAGGATGTTGGGGCGGGACATAACACAGTGAGGGATCATTCAAAAGTATAAACCAATGGAATATGAGTCAGGTAGAGAAAGGCAGTTTTATTTGATGGGAGGGGTGCGGAGGGGCGGGACTGTTCAAAAATCTGTGATGGTTTATTGGTTAGAAATGTATACTTATGCCTCCTATAGTGCAGCATGAGGTCATCATTAAAGTGTTTTCCAGGAAGTAAAAGTAATGGGAGTTCATGTCATGGGGACTTTAAGACCAAATACCTCATTGTTTCTTGTCACAGAGAGGATCTTTGCTTCAGCAGTCAAAGGTTTTCTCTTTGTCTTTACTGAAGAGGCGAAACATGTTGTGATTTCTCCATCTTCCTTTCCCTCCTTCCACCATCTGCTGCCAGAAACTCTGAAAGCTTTAGCTCCGTTTGCTCTGGGAGAACAGAACCTTTGTGCCGTAAAGCAATCCAGCAGATTTCCCGCCAAATCCCACCAGTGACACACAATGGAAAATGCAGAGTAGAGGCAGATAGAGGCTGTCGGGTTTTCACACTGATGCTTTCGTTTTGTTTACGATAATTATACTAATGTCTCAAAATTAATGTGGTGATGATTTATTGATGTCAAAACGCTACACACAGCACCTTTCATGTCAACCATTGTTTCAAGTGCCTTGTCATTCAATCCCAGGCAGAAGTTCCCAGAGGAAGAGGATTGTTGTTGGGTTGGCGGAGGATGAAGCCGGGCCGGGCCGTCCCGTGGTTCCCGTGGTTCTGCGGTTCTGCGGTTGACGTTCCCACCTTTGTGCCGTTGGGATTCTCAGCCTTCGCTCTGTCTTCTCTGTCCTGTAATGTTCTCTTGTGCTCTCTCTCTCTCTCTTGTTCTCACATGTTAACTTTGGTTCGCCTCAGAAAATGAATGGGCACTTCCTTCGGAGAGCAGTGTGTGTGTGTGTGTGTGTGTGTGTGTGTGTGTGTGTGTTTCCAGTGGTTTGTCTGGTAATCATCACTTCACAGTTTCTGATGATTTGCTAAGCGCTGTGTTTGAAAACCACTTTCCTCTTCTGCTACATCATTTGTTCAAACTCTCTCAGTTTTAAATCTAGAGAAGATGGGGAGCGGGCGCAGAGCCAGAGGGTGTGGCAGTGTGTGTGTGTGTGTGTGTGTGTGTGTGTGTGTTGTATGTGTGTTTTAACATAGCGTCTGTCCGTATGTCTGCGTGCATCATTATGTCTATGCACCCTATGTGTCAGCAAGTGTGTGTATGCATGTGTGTGTGTGCGCGGGTGTGTGTGTACTACATGTGTGTGTGTGTGCATGCCAGCAAGCAAGCATGTGACTGTGTGTGTGTGTGTGTGTGCGTGTGGGTGTTGGGGTGTGTAAGTGTTTGGATAGAGGATGTACTTATGTCAACCAGCTTATTATACAGTAGCACTGCTAGCCTGGGAAGGCCCCAAATTTTTTTTTTATTTTTTTATTTTTTATTCTTCAAATATACAACAGATTGGCAATGACAGTTCTTTCTATATCAGCAGAGGAAGCTGAGTACAGTACATATGTGTCAAAGACAATGATCAAAAGGAAATAGAGAAAACAAAAACAAAACTAAGAGAAAAGAAATAGTAAATTAAAGGGGAAAAAAAGAACAATATATACATTCCAGGGGTTACTTTATACTGTGCAAATACAAAGTGTAATTTTACAACACATTTTAGAGATTTGGAAAATGTTACTAATTCATTTTTAAAGGCTGTTAAACGGGGTTTTGTTTTGCAATATTTACATTTGTGTATAGAATATTTTGCCAAAATAATTAAATTATTCATTAAAAATTCTATATTTCTATCTTCTATAAACATTCCAAATTTTACATTTTCTAGTAGAAATGGTGGTAGAACATCAATGCTAGATTTAATCCAGAAATTCAAATTAGACCAAAAATTATGAGTAATATTACAGTGAAAAAATAAATAATCTGTTGTCTCTACCTCTGTATTACAAAATTGACAAGAATTACAGTCTATATTAAATTTTAATCTTAGAAATTCACTTGGGAAGGCCCCAAATGAGTCAGTGTTGGGGTGTGTGTGTGTGTGTGTGTGTGTGTGTGCGTGTGTGTGTGTGTGCTGTGTGTGCATGCGTGTGCAGGGTGATGTCAAGGTTAACAGGAGAAATTCACACAAACACAATCTTGATAAGATGTGTATCGTGTGTGTTCAGCGGGGTTGCAGGTGTTGCTCAGCACGTCCCAAAGCTTCATTTCTCCTCCCACCGTGCGTCATTCAGCAATTTATGTCACAAAATTTCAGATACATTCAACATACAGTATATTCTGAAAGCTTTTTAGAACTGTCTTCTTAACCCTTTGGTGCTCGAAGCGGCACGGAGGCTCAGCGGTTGGTACTGTCTCCTCACAGCAAGAAGGTTGTGGGTTCAAATCTCCATATTTTCATGCGTTTTGTAATCAAAATCTTTTCAAAATCTAAAGTTTTTCCACAAGCCATAACTCAGTTTCCCTGGTAACACCTGAGGGTTTGACTAATACCTGGAACAATCATTACCATCCCATAAGGTTCTTATGCAATGGAAACGTTGTTCACTACTCCAGTAAATAGGACGAACCTTATATAGGACTTGGCAGCAGGAGATATTTCTAGTCCGCTCAGCTCATAGAACCCTTTGGCTCAGCTATGAGCCAGAAAGCTAACGTTATGCTAGCAACATTCAAAGTCAATAACAAACAGTAAATATAATTTGACAGTATGTTTAACAACAAGACTAGCTAGCTATCCAGCCATGTCATTGTCCCCAAATCAATATCAAGATTTTCACGAACATACAAATTGAAAACGGAGGCTTTGACTGTCGCTATGGTTACTAATTTTAGATACAGGCTGATACTACATAGCCAGCGCATTAATTTAGAACGATGAACAGACAGTTTCACTGGAACTACTTAGTAGGTGTCCATTATCAGGAATTAATGGACACCCTGCAGCCAATCAGAATCGAGTATTCACCCAGACCATGGTATAACATATGTATATATGATCTAGTATGTATATGAGTGTACTGTATATGATGCTATGTAAAGCCCTTTGAGACATGCTTGTGGTAAAGCGCTATATAAATAAACTAGACAAAGTAGTAGTCTGTTTTACTCTGCGTTTACAACATTTATACAGAAAATGAAAGATAAATCAGCCTCAAACTACATGTAAAACACATCTTTAGCTGTTTGATACTGTCAGTGTTTGTATATAAAAACTCAGACAAAAGAAATTCAGAAAGAAAAAATTCACCCTAAACAAAGTGGGTAGTGGTAGTGGGGCTTTGAGGGAATTTGCAAACTCTTTGACCAAATTTCTATCGTGCAACTAAAAGATCAACAGCAGTTTCACCTCTGTGTGTCCAGTGTTTACTGCTCTGTTTTGAGACGATGCAAAGATAATGCACACGGAGTGAAATCCTGCTACTAGTCTTTTCATGGCACAAATATAAGCTGATTAAAAAGCTGACTGCCAAAAAGTATAATGTTCTGTATATAATTTGGAATAGAATTTGTATTCAGTTTATTTCTTTTCTAATTTGCACTACAATGATTGAATTATGCACAATGTTCAGCGTTGGAAACCCAGCGATGAACATTTTGATGGCGGGGAGATTGGGAGTGTCTTGAAATTCCAATGGGCGATTAGTCTTTCTTCCAAACAAAGCACGGGCCAGAAAGTGAGCTTTGAGAGCCAGAAGTGTGTCAGCACCTGGCCAAGTCATCAGCGTGTCGTTGGTATTGATCAAAAGATATACGATGGGGCAGTGAACGCCTCGCAGCCTGCCAGGAGCAGACTGTGGGGAAACACCGTGCTGCAGCTCCAGACTGTCTGTGGGAGTGGCAGCTGAACACTGTCTCCCCATGCTAGACAGCACAGGAGCCAGGCCTCAATCACACACACACACACACACACACACACACACACGCACACACACACACGCACGCACACAGACACACACACACGCACACACACACACAGGTATAAATGTGAACAATGTGTAAAGATTAAAGGCCTTTCATTCGTTTTACTTCTTCCCAATTGTGTTTTATTCCCTTATTGTTTTATCTTTCATTGCACTTTCATTTAAATTCATGTCAAGCTTTGTGTTTTATTCCATCTACTGATTTTATTTTTTTCTATTTTCCTTTTCAGTTTTATCTGAAGCACTTCGCACTTCACTCTGTTTTTTCATAAGTGCTATACAAAAATAAACTTTATTATGAATGTACACACACACTCTCACGCATGCACACACGCCAAACTGCATATATGCACACACAAACACTGCCATACACGCATAAAACACATACATACACACACACACACATGCACACACACCTCACTGTCATTAGCGCACCCTCTGCCGCTCACACACACCCTTTCCTCCCTCTCATTATCGATGCTCTCTGGCACCAAACTCCAGGTGAGGGACGACCACAGCAAAGAGCTGTCATTACTATCTCAGGCTAATACAATAAACACCGTGTGTGTGTGTGTGTGTGTGTGCCCTCCTCTCTCTCTGAGTCTCTGTCCCACCTGAACGGAGGAGGCTCCGCCCCCCCCCCCCTCCGATACTGACTCCACCCAATTATCTTTACTTGCGTGCAGCACTTAAACATTTGATGTACTTGTTCTTGAGTATTTTCATGTTTGGGAACTTTATACTACTTCCAAAGCAGAGATCTGCGTCTGTCCTCACCTATTACTGACTCCACCCTGCCAGGATCATTATTTTTTAATTGCGTATAAAACTAAAGTAGTGTTTTTAGCCACTTAAACTGTATTTTCAATTTAGGGAACTTGGTTGTACTTAACTTGAAGCAAGTCAGACTCTCTCCCCTTCCTTTCCAAGCAAGGAAATTAAGACCTTTGTAATATTTTGTATGTATTATCAAAGTGAAATGAAAGCTTCCACTAGCATTCAAGGTCTTAGCCCTCACTTAAGCATTTAGTCTTAGGAAGGTTTATAGTTTTACTCCACTTTCTTTCAAAGGGAATAAGTCTTTGTCTGCACCCCAGCAAAGCAGAAATGACTTACACAATCGTCTCCTCCCATGCTGGACAAGAATGAAAGTGAATTTATTTCATCTTTATAAGCATCAAGCTTTGTAACGAATGGAATTGCAAGAAATAACGGTGAAACAAGAAAGCTGAGAGACATGGGAAAGTTTTCATTTTATTCTCATTTTTGTAGAAATCTGCGATGGTATTATTGGATGGAATTTTTATGTACGCCATGAAATATCCACTAAGAATACAGGAGTCCAGGAAATAAAAGAAATGGGATTTTGATATAATATATGAGAATGTCTAAGTGTAAGATACTGCACTAACTAAGATCTTGGTTTTGAAACATGTAAAATAAAACAATCAAGATATATTTTTGAGAGTGCAGATTTCCTTGTTTTTGTTCTTGATATAAAATATGTGAGATTGAAAAATGGCATCTGTTGTAACACGGGTGTATGTTAAGATATGGAGAATTGGCTAACAAGTTGAAAAAAATCCTCTTTCATTTCATTGTGTCAATCATGATCTGAGACTGGAGCCCATGGTATGTTTGCTTGGCAGCAGTTGTATCAAGCTCAGCAGAATGAAGCCTGCACACTAATACCAATTAATAGGAGTCACAGTTTGTACGGAAGCCTCGGGGTTTAATTTGTGGGAAAATCATCCTCCTCCTCATCTTAAAACAAAGAGGTGCTGCTTCAGTAATTGGATTTAAGGCGTGGTCTAACCAAGCATTATTGAACATCACGATTGCCCCAGTGATTGCCATGGAGTTACCATTAGCGGGGGCAAAACATTTTAATTTCTTTTCTGTGGTGAGCTCCAGAGAACACCTCTTTCAAAAAATGCAGCCAGAGGGCTCGTTTTCTGGCAGGTTCCTTAAACAACACCCACGGCCAAGTTGTATTAGTGCATTGTGTTCAGGCACACGGTGAGACAGCTAATCACGGGTCGTCACCATGTGGCTTCAGGAGAGTTTGTGCAAGAGCTGATGGGGAACAAAGGTAAGCTGCCTAAAAATACGTGTCAGATGCATATTGACACTATTATTTCCACATTTACATTACATTATTAACATTTAGCTCATGCTCATATCCAGAGAGTGCGAGACAAAAAGTCTAAACTATCTGTCCATAGGCCTACTAAGTTCTCTAGGTTAGCTAGTTAGCTAGTTGACCTTCCAAGTTCAAACTAGCCATACTAGCCTAAAGTTATCTAGGCAAGCTAGTTAGCTAGCTGCTGACCTTCAACATCACGATGCCCTGGTCATGAATTAATGAAAAAACCTGAAAAAAGTGATTGCCTTTTCTATTTTTTATATCTTTTTACTAGAGTTCGTTCTTGGCCATTGTTTTGCTAACTTGCACCCCAAAAAAGTGGTTATTTAGCTCTGCCCACTGTGGTTTAACTGAACCACTGTTTATTTCTGCCTCCGAGAAATGATTGTAAAACTAAAATGCAAGTCTGCTCTGACTCCAGCCTGTAGCCGTCTGAGATTTGCATACAACACTGCAAAGGTCAAACAGGATAAACACCGACAGAAATTTAATGTTGCGTGTGCGAGAACGTGCAGGTTATCAGTTACAAAATTGCTGGAATCCTGGATATTTTTTTTTGCAATGCTTCTTTTTATCATCCCAGATTTGCCTACAGCTCCTTAGAGGTCAAACACTGTAAAAGCTGACAGTGATATACTGTTGTGAGTGATTTACTGTGTGTGAGAACGTGGAGCCTGTCATTTCACAAAACCACATGACTGGCGCTAAAAAGTGGAGGAGGAGGAGGGGGATGTGTGTGTAAGTGTGTGTGTGTGTGTGTGTGTGTGTGTGTGTGTGTGTGTGTGTGTGTGTGGTGGTGGTGGTGGGGGGGGGGTTAGGGTTAAGACCGCATTTGGATATGTTAAGAAGTCCTTGAAGGCTGGTTATAATTGTCAGATATACCAGTCTGACTCATTGTTTACGGCTCGCGACAAAGGCCTGTGTGTACCGAAGCCTTCCATTCATCAAGCCACCATTACTGATTAGCGCTGTGCTGAGTTATGGTGGGAACCAGTAACATTTCCTCCCTCATGTAGACCCGGGTTCCTGCTGATAACAAACAACCGCACAAAGCCCTCACATGTGTGTACGTGCGCCACAGGCTGTGGTGCGCTGAAGGCCCCAGTGCGCTCAGCTCTGCGGCGGGGTATTAATAGATTTATGAGCCGTGGCAGTTCCCTTATATAAACCAGGAAGTACACATCAGAAGTGCCAGTTATTCTATTCAATCACAGCTCCATGTCAACACGTGGGCTGGCTTTGATTGTGTGTTTGCTTTCTCCGGTTGTGGGTTCAATTCCCATTCATAGGCCACATATAGGCTACAAAGGATTTAAACATCTTTGTATCTTCATGTTGTATTTTTACCTACTGATACGTTTTATACTTTACAACGTTTATAAATACTTATATTCATATAGCCTATATTTATATCACATATTTAATATTTTGTCATTCATATTTAAGAAGTAATGATTGCTAGTATCATCTCTATGGAACAACTGTAAGTACTAAGAACTATACTTCTAAGTATCTAATTTATACTCTTTCTCATATTTCTCATATTTCTACTTACAGTCTACTTATATGTGCTGGAACTGTTGGCTACACGTTTATATGTTTATATAATCCCCACAATTGTTCAGATTTTATTTTATTGCTTTAAACTTATTTAATATTTTATTTTTGTTTTTATGTTCTATTTTTCTTTTTTTTTCCCCATCCTATCCCATTACTTTTGGCAGCTGCAATGACCTAATTTCCCCTTAGGGATGAATAGTTTCATCTTATCTTTTGCCTCCCTGCAACTACTCCTCCAGGCCATTTCTGTAAATGGGAATGCATTCATAGTCGATCTGCCTGGTTAAAAAGCCCTTAAAACTGTAAAGTGCATTACTGTAGATGAGCAGATCTATCTCTGTAACGCCTCTGTCATGCTGTCTCTCTCTCTCTCTCTGAATCTAGTTTGTTTAGTTGGGGCCCAGTTTCCTAGCACCAAGATCATTTTCACAGTGGCTTATAGAATGAAACAAAAAAATATCCTTGCATTTAAGTTGCTCCTGAGAGGCCTAGCCCTGTTTGTTCACCTGTGTTGTGCCTGCTTTGTGTACGACAATCACAGCAGTGTCTGCCTGGAAAATTAGCTAAGATCTCCTGTAAGCTCGACTAATTACCATGAAAGGGCCACACTGACGGAGCTAAGTGACTGTTTGTTCAACTGTACTGTGTCTCCTCTGTGAATTACTATCACAAGAGTGGGTCATTAGCTTTTGGCAAGGGTCACAGACAGCAAACCTGCTGTAATCCAGTGAGTGCCTGTGTTCTGCTGCTATTTCTATTGGAGCTTGTGCAAAAGACATTAAATAATCTGTGACCTTTATCGACCACCATAGAATCAGTAGGAATTGCAATATCAGTAGAACTCATCTCCTCGCCCCGCCCTAACCCTAACCCTCCCGTCCCTTTGAGCTACGGTGGCCTGTAACTGACAAAAACAATAAAGTCATATTTTCACAATAGAGACAAACAAGGGAGCTAATTAGAGCAGAGATCCAACAGAAACTTCTAGTGAAGAGGTAATATATCACCGTGCAAAATCCTGGAATAATAATAGTGCTTTGTCATTTTTGGCTTGAGAATGAGGCTGTTTAGCCTTGAAGCGAGTTTTGAAAGCAGAAATCTCAGCACCTGGCCAAGTCAACACTGAGTCATTGCTTTTGATCAACAACCCTATCCACCCCACAGATATATATCGTCATTTGCTATGAGGTAGTAAAACTATTATTTATTGCCTCTTTAACCCTCATCCTACCAACTGGGGTACCCCAGAGGTATACTTTTTGTCATATCTCACAGGTGCTTTATTCTATCATTCCAGTTTTTCATGACTTTGTCAATCAATTTGTTCCTAATGACTTCATATCATTGTTTTCTGTTTCTGTTTTAATTTGTGCTTTTTAAAAAAATACCAATGTATTGGGGTCCTGGGGGACGCCAGTCAAAAGCACCCAATTCTGCCTATGCAGTTTTAATAGATGGAACTATTTATTGAGTTCATGTTTGCCACGGGTCCTAATTTAAAGTATCACACACTATCGGGGGGGGGGGCACTCTGTCAGTCATTTTGAAGGAGACAGACACAGATGCAGCAGACACAGATTTCCTCATGTGCTCTGTGACCCTAAATACTGCTCTTCCTAAGGTAAGATGATGTTCAAAGTCAGAAATACAATATTCATCATTTAATTAACTGTAACTTTCCTAAAATAATAATAATCTGGGGTTTTTTTTCAGATGACATTAATTACATAAGTAATAATGTTTTGAGAAGAAATAAGTTAACATTTTGCTATGATGTTTGTTTCTTACAGTAGTTTATTCTTGGGGTCCTTGTATGTTAAATATGTTGGTAGGATGAGGGTTAAGGTTGAAGCCAAATGTTACTTCAGCCTAGTGGCCATAATCCTTAAGGCCTGTTACAGTCTATGGAAGCAACACAGGCAACAACACAAAGAGCTACACAAGAGGCACATCTTGCATTGCTGTGTGCAGGACACTAGCACTTATTACAAATTCACGCCTTTTCGCCAGAGGTGCTACATGCAAATACTGTCAAATGAACAAAGACAAATGAAGAAGAGTCATTGACGTCGGTAAGTTTCAACAAGCGTCATTTCACTGGCTCCACTGGCACAGGCATATTCATGACACTTCATCACCAATGCGCCAACGGGCAAAACAATAGAATAATATTCCAAAAGTACAAATTGTGCCCATCTTGCACCGCAAGCAAACACAAAAAGTCATGGAAAAGATTTCAGAATATGACTGACCCAGGTCTATCTGGACAACAGATGTATTTGTTGGAATGGCTTCAGCCCAGAGGTTAGAGGAGCCGGCTTGTGACTGAAATGTTCTGTGTGGAGGAGATGAATGAGCAACACTCTGCCCTCAACAACCGTTTAGGTGCCATTGAGCAAAGCATTTTTAACCCTTAACTGCCCAGATAGCATCCGGATGTGGGCCACTTCAGGCAATGATGCGGCACTGCTGGCCTTCTTTTGGCCCGGACAAAATGGATGTGAGCCTGAAGTGGCCCACATGTAAAATAGCAAATATGGCCCAAATATCCCAAATCAAATGTGGGCCTTTTTTTTGGCAAAGATGCGGTGCTCTCAGCAATGTGTAATCTGGATGTGACCCTAAAGTGGCCCATGTGGTAAATGGTGAATATGGCCCAAATATCACAAAACAAATGTGGGCCACCTTTGGCAAAGATGTGGCACAATCGACAAAGGCGAATCTGGGTGTAAACCAAAAGTGGGCCACATATGATGCAGCAAATGTGGCCCGGTTATCTTAAAACATATCTGGGCCAGTTTTGGCAAAGATATGGCACAATAGCACTGGCTAATCTGGATGTGAACCTAAAGTGGCCCACATATGACATGGCAAATATGGCCCAAATATTGTTGAACAGTATTGGGCCACTTTAGGTAAAGATGCGGCACAACTGGTACTGGCTAATCTGGATGTGAGCCTGAAGTGGCCCACATATGATGTAGCAAATGTGGCTTGGTTATCTTAAAACATATCTGGGCCAGTTTTGGCAAATATATGGCACAGTCAGCACTGGCTAATCTGGATGTGAGCCTGAAGCGGGCCACATATGATGCAGCAAATGTGGCCCGGTTATCTTAAAACATATCTGGGCCAGTTTCCAGTGAAGCTGCTCTGTAGCTGGAGTTCGACCAATATGGATTTTGGAAGGCAATACCATTATTTTTAGACTGAAGTTGTCGATAGCTGATATTTTGTGCCAGTATTCAATATCTTTAAATTTGACCATTTTCATGCCAAACAATTTTGAGAATTCAGGGTTTCCTCCAGAATGTTATTCTTAGAAGAGTGGAAAAGCCTCTGAAACAGCATTTAGACCATCATGGGACACTAAAACTCTCCACTCTCCATATTTATGTAATAGTTAAACATAGTCAACTTCATGAGCATTACTGTCTTACCACTGTTCATTTCCTTCTGTACTTAGTTTCATTGTGTTCGGATTGTGTTCTGATTTGTTCTCTAATTTATTATTTTATTTACTATCTTTATTTCTTTCGCTGCAACCTCACCAGATCAAATTCCTTGTATGTGTAAATGTACCTGGCAATAAATCTGATTCTGATTCACTGAAACCCGGACTAATGAAATTCTTTTAGTGTCAGCAGCTCTTTAAGGCAGGGAGACTCACCACACCTATTCAATGGTAGAGGGAACTCTGGGATACATTACTGCCTTTTAAATGAAGAATTAATTTACAAAAAACAGACTTGAACAATTAATCAAATAAATCACATATTTTTCTGTAGCTGTGATCAGGGAGGAACACCTGTTATATCGATGACGGATGACATGACATGGCTGATATCTGATATTCACTAAAAGGCCAATAACGGCCTGATATATCGCTCTAACCCTGCTGGGCAGCTCCCAGGTGTGAATATATTTAACTGTATGAATGTGGAGCATGGCGGTGCTGAAAAAGGCCATGCATGCCCAGCAAACCTTCCCTGGATAAACAGAGGCTAAAAAGGTACTGAGACTGCATTGAGATGGAACTGCCAGGCTAATGCCCATTATACTACATTATATTATATGCATTTAAGCAATTTGCCATTTTTCTCCTTTTTATCACCGATTGCCACAACACAACAGTGATTCAACCTATATCCAGTTCATAAAGCTTCTCCACTGTCTCCTCTAAACAGCTGGGGTCTGGTAGCTCTTTCCTGGGAAAAATCCTCTGTTGCAGTGATGCGTTTTATGTTTCCAGCAGCAGAAACAGCAGTTTGTTTGTAATAAACAGAAGAAGAAGAACTGGGTAGTTAGCATGAGCAGCGATAGCCACCATGGCTGAACAGACAGAGAAAAGAGAAACTCAAACTGCATCAACAGAAAATCCAAGCTCCGCCCACACTGTTTGATTGACAGGTGATCTTGGGGAAGAAACACCACAGTAATGACCGATGATTAGCACCAAAGATTGCAGATTACCACTTTAAAATCCAAGAAACCAACAGTAACGGCTGCAGCCCCCCGGAAAAAAAAAACTTTACAAATATTCCTGTGTGTCTTGTTTTGTTTGAAATAAGACGGAAGATAGAAACAGTAGAAGAAGTTTTTTGTCTGTCTGTCCACAGCCGTGTCAGAGAGGAGGAGAGCGGTGGCAGCAGCTAACAACAGGACAGGCTGATTAGCGTGACACTGAGGACCGCTGGCTCTGCATTCCCAGCTGCCTCTGTCCCGGACACACTGTCAACAGCACATCCCCCCCCCCCCCCACCCCACCCCCCTAAAATCACCCTCCAGAGAGGTGACACACATCCACTGTCCTGGGTCAGAGAGTAGGGAGGACTTGTGTTCAAGCTCCTGTGTCTGAGATCACTGGTGTCTTTAGTTTTTTTTGGAAAGTAAAAATTCAGGCACTAATTACCTTCCGTATTTTGGTGAAGGCAGAGGTCCAGACAGCACCAATCCTGTGTGAATCACTCTTGGTGAATTCAGAGGTAATTGGCAACACTTTACAATAAGGGTACATTCATTAAGGGTTACTAACCCATAATTAACAGTTAACTAATGTGTCTGGTAATCATTTACTAATGGTGTTCATGTTAACTATGGTATTAAACTACTACTATTAAATGTATAAATTAATACCTTAGACACATTAGTTAACTGTTAATTAAGGGTTAGTTAATGCTTATTAAGCAATAACTAACCCTAAATTAATGTACCCTTATTGTAAAGTGTTATCAGGTAATGTGTTGTGAGCTCAAGATTTCTTTTTCTCCTTCCTCTAGACCAGTGGTTCTCAACCTTGGGCTCAGGACCCTCCAGGGGGTCGCAAGATACTTTTTGGGGGGTTTTGGCATAGGAAAAAAAAATCAGCTTAACAAATTTATTATCATGTCTATTTTTTTTTTCTTTTTTTCTCTAATTTTTTCTTTTTTTCTTGTGAAATACTGAATACTTTTCAGCCTCTCTGCCTCCCATTAATTACATGAGATCCCTACATGATACTGGTCCCGTGTGAATAGGGCTAAAATATCACAAACAATTCTTAATTAATTGCTGTCAAGTCAAGGCTTTATTGTCCCACAAGGGGAAATGTGGTTGCAGTCAGGACCAGACAACAACACAACAGACACATTAGAAAAACAATAAAAACACAGTAAAGAAACAACAAACAGTAAGAGACAATAAAAAGTAGGACAGACAGTGGGAAAAACTGGTAATGTTAAAAAAACTGAACATTACTAGAGATCACTAAAAATGCAACTCAGATTAATAAGAACATTGAACCAAAATAGCAGTGATGGCTAATAAATAAATAAGTGGGAAATTTGCTGGAACGATTCTGGTGATGTTGGCTCTGTTTCGGCATGTGGAGTCGGACCGGTTTACTCAGGTCGATTCAAACTGAGTCCAGCTCGATCCAGCTAACCGAAGTCGGGTTGAGCAATTTGTGTAATCCTTTAACGCCACAATTCATTTTCACATTAGTCTGACAGGAGGCAAGATCCAGACTCCCTCATTTGTGCAGAGAAGCTGTCAGCTGACTGGTCTGCTTTCTGTCCCCATCTCCTGCCCAGGCTCCGCCCCCCACACATCCATCTCTCCTAACAATCACTCATCCATCCTGCAAATTTGACAACTTTATTGTCCATTACATTGACAGCATATGGAAATCTGTCTCATGGCACAAACGATATGTGGCGTTAAAAATAGATTTAAAAGCAGGGACCGACAGATTTACAGTACATTTACAGGACATTATAAATAACAGGAGATGCTTACTGCGCTCCATGCATCACATGAACAGGTGGCCTCCTCTGTGTTGTTCAGATGCATTCATTCACTCTCTATCCTATAGATCTATTGGAAATCTACTGGATTGAACTAAAACAAAGTTTGTAATCTATATTTACACCCACCCTACCATTCACATGCACATTGCCTGACAGAGACCCACATTGGGTTCAAGTGTTGCACAAGTATGCAGGGTGACTACAGGCAGTGGTGGAAAGTAACTAAGTACATTTACTCAGGTACTGTACTTAAGTACAATTTTGAGATACTTGTACTTTACTTGAGTATTTCCATTTGATGCTACTTTATACTTCCACTCCACTACATTTCAGAGGGAAATATTGTACTTTCTACTCCACTACATTTATTTGACAGCTTTAGTTACTTTTCAGATGGAGATTTGACACAATGGATAATATAACAAGCTTTTAAAATACAACACATTGTTAAAGATTAAACCAGTGGTTTCCAACCTTTTTGGCTTTTGATGTCTTACAAAAAGCAGTGTGTAGTCGGGGTCACATTTCAGATGTCTATAAGTTGTTAACAGCTCCACCAAATAGTGATTTTTCCCTCTAAACCTCACATGGTTTCATTTCAATAAATGTTCAAATGATCCAATATTTCAGCAAAAATCAAAGATTAGAGAAAAAGTCCAAAAACTGAAAACAGATTTGTGTATCAGAACTTTGTTTTTTCTTCTTTCCTCTCCCATTAATCATCTCACGACCCCTCAGATTTATCTGGTGACCCTTTGGAGGGGCCCGACCCCTAGGTTGGGAACCACTGGACTAAACTAGCTAACTGTATATAAAGTAGTTCAAACTAGCTCCACCTCCAGCAGCTACAACAGTAACATGCTGCTTACACACTGATGCTTCAGTATTAATAATCTAATGATGTCACATATAATAAAATATCAGTCAGAGGGACCAAACCACTACTTTTACTTTAATACTTTAAATACATTTTGCTGCTAATACTTATGTACTTTTACTTAAGTTTTCATGCAGGACTTTTACTTGTAATGGAGTATTTTTACATTACTCTATTGGTACTTTTACTTAAGTAAAGGATCAGAGTACTTCTGCCACCACTGACACACCACTGACGAGGTTTCTGCAAGTTAAATGTAAGAGTTTTTAAGACCGTTTCAGTGCCAGTTTGAATGCAATTAAGTTTGAAAAGTATAAAAAACAGTTTCGGAGCAACCAGGCAGAAAGTAGCAGAGCAAGAAAATGCAAGGTTGTTAAGATCTCTGAAACTGTATTTTCAGACAACTTTGAATCATATTTCAGACCGTTTAAGGCCTTGGATTTAGATTTAATTTTCATTTCAAAACATTTTAAGGAGATTTCAAGGACATGCAGACACCCTTGTACACTGAGATACTGTAATACTGAGAGCAAGATTCAGCAAGATTTCCTTGGACGTGAAACAAACACAGTGGGATTTCCTTGTTCCCCTGACAGCAATCATAACTACAAAATAAATAAACTCTCTCTCATACAGGTGCAGCAGTCCGATTTGAGCCAGAAGTATAAATCCAGCATGTATCTGTGTTTCTCACCAGTTCCCTCCCTGGGCGTTTCACTTCACATCAGTTAGGCAAAGACATGCTGGCTTCTTTAACCTGGTGAATCATTCATTGTTATTGTAAGATAGTCAGTTTCCTCAGAACTGATATTTGTCTTCATTAAGTGGAAGGACATGCTTGCCTTGTAGCCATCAGTCTGAGGAGTGCTGAGTGTGGAGAGGAACAAATCGGACCAGGGCTTCACAAGACTATCTCAGGCTCAGATCGTCTCCGTTTCCGTCACACCGGGCCAAACTGTATTTTTGAATCCCCTGTGTTGTATTCTTGTTTTGTTTTAGCTTCCTTAGGTGCCGGATGGGTGGGGTTTATCACCTATAATATGATGAGTGCCAGCAAGTTGAGGCAATCCTAAGAGTTAGAGATGTAGGCTTGTGAACCAGAAGGTTACAGGTTCAAATCCCCGAAACCCGGCTGGGAAAATGTGGGTGGGGGAACTGTGGTTGTACTGGGAAGCTCCCAGGTATGAAGTGTGTGAAGGTGAGTAACTGTACGTTCACACAGAAAATGATGCAAAATTTCACCTCGCTTTGCTCACCTGAGTTGGAGCGAAATTGATGTGGCAACGTGCAGGTTTGACTCCTCTTGCCAGCCGTTGTGGTTAGTCGTTTTGGTTGACAGCTTCTTTTTTTTTAAAGGTCAGGAATGATGAAAGAGTTTCGATTAATTGAAACTCTTCTTCACAATTAGAATGTAATTAGAATGCATTACAGTATAATCCTTTTGCACACAGCCTGCCAGCCAGCAAAACCAGTGTCTTCTTTGGGGAATCCAGTTTTTCTAAACCTTTTGTGCAGATGTCATCAGTCAGTGTTATTGGTGACAAAACGATTGGCATTTTTCCTGCTGTAAATACATGGGAGGGCAGAATTTACTTTGTTTCTTTCTCAAATCTTTTTATTGATTTTGCACCAGTGTTTTAGACAACACACAGTGACATATCCAAGATTGAACTGGTTTCTGATTTGACAGACAAGACATATATAAGCAATATGCAAGACATATAAACAATAACAAGAACATGAACCAACCCTCAGTTCTATCAACTCCTACCCAGCTTTCACATACTCATTAACCCTTCCCAGCCAAATTCCCAAATTCCTCTGGGAGGGCAGAATTTACAGGCGTCTGGATGGAGTCCTGCTTGAAGCTGGCTTTTGCTTTACTGTGTCAGGCGAATTTCGCAAAACAAATCTAATTCCAGCCCCTGTAACTTTAGCTAGCCGTGATGGACTTTTACTTCCTCTGGTGTTCATACCAGTTAAGAACACATGAAGAAACAGCTGAATATGAGCATCAGTCCAGACTTTTGCCCTCGGCTCGTGAAGTATTACGCAATTTCAATCAGGTAGACTACTTATCATTCATTCATTCATTCATGCTTTCTCTTTACCCAATCAGAGTTGGTGAACACTTTCCCTCTTTTTCCAGAGAACCAATCAGAGTTAGCCATCACTTCCCTCTCTTTTTCAAAGAGCCAGTCGTCTGACAGGAGTATATACACGTCACCTTCTAAGCTATTGCCCTTCTCTCAGATCTATGCCGTATGCTGCTGTCATTCCAGTCTCTGTGCTTACCTTCGTCCCTCCTCCACCTCATCACCACCAATGTCCAGGCTCCAGAGGAACTCCCCAGGGGGACGTCCTGATTCCTACGTCTATCCCGGATGTACTCCTAACTTCACGAATGGGAGGAGTTCCTCCATGGAGCTTACGCCAAAGTTTACATCTTGTTTCATGTCATGAATAAACTTTTTCATTCGAGCATTCATCCTAGTCTCTCCTGATTGAAATTTTGTTATGCTCGACTTTCCAAGCATGAGGAACTGCTGGATATCACAAATCAACTTCCGTCTCCTTTTGCCCATAATCCCTTGCATTTTGGGGTCATTTCCTTCAGTTGGTTGTGATTATGTTCTCACTCCTAACGAACCGCTCCACAGCTCTCTTGTTAGAGGATTGAGACTCGCATTTTCAAGCGTTTCGGTGCCATTATTTAACGCCTCCCAAATGTGAATGGCTTTATTCTCACCTGGCCAAACGAACTAAAGCAGTAAACGCCTCAGAGTTCGAATAAACCTGACTCCACACATGCTTGGTGTCAGCTTGCCCTTACACATATTCACACCTAGCAGCCGCCCATTATGGCTACAGTCTTCTACTGTGGGCAAGTGAGCTGTTAGGGGTTGGGTGCCTTGCTTAACGGCTCCTCAACATTTACTGAGGAAGAAGAAGAGCGTAAACCGTTCAGTGTCCCCGCCTAGATCTCCTGCAGTGTTAGTAGTAGTAGGGGTAGTTGTAACCAGACGAAGAGGCCAAGGAGTGTAATCCAATCTGTGGAGGGGCGGAAAGACGTTCTGCCAGTCAGCCGCTCTCTTATTAGGACATGAGGGACCAGCTGTTTGTGTGTGTTTGTTCCTTCGCCTGGCCGGGCATATGAAGGCAGCCATTCAAGCTCGTTTGGCTGCAGACAGCGCCCAGCAATATTCACACATGCATGCAAACACAAACATATGCAGACAAAGAGAAGACACAGAAACCCACACATAGACTAACCATTAAACACACACTCGCACGCAGCCGCACCCAAACACAGCCGCGTACACAGGTGAAAACACAGTTGCGTACACCCACGCACACATGAGCACAGATGCAGACGCAATCGCAGACACTACCAGACTAAAGTTTGGACACACCACATTTTTCTTTATTTTTTAAAATTTTTCACATTGTAGAATAACAGTAAAGACACCAAAACTATGAAATATCACAAATACAATTATCCAGTGACCCAAAAAAAAAGTGTTGAACAAATCAAAACTATCTTATATTTTAGATTCTTTAAAGTAGCCGCCCTTTGCCTTGATGGAAAGGCAAAGGCTTTGGAAGGAAATTCATACATAGGATCAACTTCACTACCGTATTTCCTCTAATATCGGCCCGGGCCTTTATTTACCTCAACTGCAGAGGGTACCAGGCCTTTATTGGAAGCAGGCTTATATTAGAGACAGCCCTTTATTTCTAATTCCCTCTGTTTGATAAGTATATTTGCTCATATTTTAGTACAAAGCCTCCTTGTTTTCTGATCTACTGATTATTATGGTAATCGACGACGGCATGTTCCAGAGACTTCCGCCAGGCACCAGGAGTTTACCGGTATCCACCGTTGTTTTTAGCTGTGACCAGCAGCTCTATAGCTCGCTCGATCGGTCGGTCGGTTGGTCGGTCCACAAAAATGTCCCCACCCTTTGGCGGCCTATAGCCATACAGTGTGTGTACGTGGTCGCAGCTATTGCGAATTCATGCTTGTTTCCTTTGTTTTTTTCCCCGGCCTGTATTTGGGGCCGGCCTTTATTTGTTTGTGTCGACCACGGCCCCGGACATTATCAGAGACCCGGCTTTTAATTGACTACCGGCCACTATTAGAGGAAGTACGGTATTTATATTTGTCTAAAAAACACATTTCAAGCATTTAAGCAGAAACCTTTAAATCAAAATGGCTTTAAGAGAATGAGAAACAGAGAACATTCAATCAGGTGGGTCCAGACTGTGGACTGGTAGTGTAGATGAACGCACACACACATAAGATACACTCACTCTCCCAACACACAAACACACACTCATACACACAGAGCACCCTCTCTCAGACTCACACACACACACACACACACACACACACACACACTCTCACTCAAGCATAGCACGTTTGGAAGCATCATAGTAACCATCTCTGTTTCCCCCGGTCTCGGCTCATTGCTCCAGTTGACTGCATGCCTGCCTGCTGATCAGCAGGCCCTGCAGGCTGCTGCTGATGAGAGGAGGAGGAGGAGGAGGAGGAGGAGGAGGAGGCAGGTAGTCAGCGAGCGGCGGTTTGGCCTCGCAGCAACCCGCTGGCCTTTCTGCTGAGTAGCTGGTTAGCGTGTTAGCGCTTGCCGACTCGACTTCACAAGTCAGCTATTTATTTTGATTGTTCAGACGCCCATATCACAGGCACAAACCTCACATCTTCAGAAGTTAAGCTTTTTTCCCTCTTCCTTCCTGAAAAGCTTGTTCTCATCGATGCCCGTGTGTATTTTTGAAATTATATAATGGGGTTTTAATGGGTTTAAAAGACCCATTTGTCATAAAACTCTCTCAACATATAAATAACCGTGCAAACCTTCACCAAGAACACCAACAATCGCAGCTATGTTTTGTTTTAGTGACAGCAGTGATATGGAGCCAACAATGGGGGCAGGAATAAGTCATGAAAAACAATGAAAAAACACGGGAATGGCAGCAGTGCATGTTTAGCAAGACTTGTCCTCAGTTATACTGGGTTTTGTTTCACAGCCACATCAGGCTCGGACATTTCTGCAAAACGGTTCTTCTTCATGCTGCTGATTTGGAACATTTCAAACACTCGACGTAGCACCAAAAAGCTGCAACATTGAACCATTTGAGCACGGTTGCATATAAAATAAACCACTTGCTAAAAGCGTTCCTCATAGCACCAACTGGGATCTGCAAAGCTACAAGCCTAAAGAACCTTTTTCTGGTACGTGTAAAAACCCAGTTATATAAAATAGTGTTGGTCAAATCTACACAAACACACTCACACCAATTCAAGCACGTAGGCATGCACATAGACCAGCACACAACACGTATGCATGCATGCACACACACAGGTATTTGCACACACACACACGCACACACACACACACACACTCTATGCTACACACTCTACCCCCACACACACATCTAACACAGATTTTCCAGAGCGCTCCCCTCTGACGCCGGCTGAAAATAGCTCCATCTCCTCGGTGTGTGAAGTGTCCGGCTCTCACAGCTGATTGTGGCCCAGAGGAACAGTGTGAGGCTGTGGGATGTGACAAGAGCGCCGCCGTGGGTGGAAACCTCTCTTAAAGGAGAACGCCACCGACCGATCCGCTGTCAGATACCATCAGTCTGCGATGCTCAATACATTCCAGGAGCTATTTTGCAACGAAGTGTAATTTACCTTGCGGTGAACCCAGTTTCTCACAACCTGCCTCATCTGCTACCGCTTCAGTTAGTGAGTTCATACGTTTCCCACAATGCCTTTCAGCAACCTCCAGAGAAGGAGTGAGAACTTGTTGCATTCAGCTGTGGGCTGAACGTGAGCGGAGTAAAGTTAGCTTGATATAGGATTGTTGGATATTCTGTGGGTATATTTTCTCAAATATTGAAAACTGCTGTTGTACCGTATTTCCTCTAATATTGGCCCGGGCCTTTATTTACCTCAACTGCAGAGGGTACCAGGCCTTTATTGGAAGCAGGCTTACATTAGAGACAGGCCTTTATTTCTAATTCCCTCTGTTTGATAAGTATATTTGCTCATATTTTAGTACGAAGCCTCCTTTTTTTCTGATCTGCTTCTGTTGGGGTTCGTTAGGTAGCTGTTTTTTTTTGTTACTGCAATGCATTACCGATAATTACGGTAATCGACTACGGCACACTCAAGAGACTTCCGCCAGGCACCAGGAGTTTACCGGTATCCACCGTTTTTTTTAGCTGCGACCAGCAGCTCTATAGCTCGCTCTGTCGGTCGGTCGGTCAGTTGGTTGGTCCACAAAGATTTCCCCACCCTTTGGCGGCCTATAGCCGCACAGTACGTGGTCGCAGCTATTGCAAATTCACGCTTGTTTCCTTTGTTTTTTTCCCCGGCCTGTATTTGGGGCCGGCCTTTATTTGTTCGTGTCGACCACGGCCCCGGACATTATCAGAGACCCGGCTTTTAATTGACTACCGACCACTATTAGAGGAAATATGGTAAATTGTTCTTCCCTTTCCAGTAATCACAAATATATTAATCAGTGTGTTTTTACTTGCTTGCTTTGCAATTTTTTTGGAAAACCAAACATCCACCGAATATCCAATACCAAGCTAACAAATGGTGCAAAATGGTGGCTCTAGAAAGAAAGAAGCCCTCGCTCTTTGATTCTGAGGGACTGACACCAAAACCTGACGTTTACCTCTGATGTTTTAGATCACTAAACATTTTCTCATATCAAACTCCACTGTAGCCGCTGGAAACATCTGGAGGTGACGTCACCTCGTCTACGATTGGCCGGTTATCCACCAAGAAGATAAACACAACAAAACTACTGAATGGACTCAGAAATACAAGATACATTTCCAATAGCTGTTTTTAAATGTTTTAGGGTGGAGTTTTCCTTTAAGACAGCACACCTACACACACACACACACACACACACACTGTTATATATACATGAACATATACAGACACACATACTTGCACGTATACACATACAAGCCCTCAAACTCACATGTGCACACACACACACACACACACACACACCCTTTTTATCTGTGTCAAAGTGTGAAGTCCTTACTATCACTTTATCGGCTCCAGTATGTGTGTGTTTGTGCATGTGTGTGTGTGTGTGAACATGTATAAACTTGTGTGTGTGTGTGTGTGTGTGTGTGTGTGTGTGTGTGTGTTTTTATCTGCAGCATGTGAACAGCAGCGTCTCTTATGAAACCCTGTGTGGGCGGAGCGTCTTTGCACAACACCGCACTCACCGACTCCAACAACCGGAGAACAACACAGTCGTCCAATTTAGCACAACAGGTCCAGCTAACAGCACAGCTAGCATTGTTGCTAAGCGTGAGAATGTCCCACCAATCTGTATGTGTGTGTGTGTGTGTACGGGCCGTCCTCTCCTCTGCGTTGTTCTCAGGACGGGGGGGGGGGGGGTGAGTAGTGTATCCTGCTCCGGCCCGATCCATACTCACTCCAGCCTTTCATCTTCCTGTTCTCACGCCTGCGGAGGCTTCCTGCTCGCGGGCCACACCCTCTGCGTGACTCCACACCCGCAGCACGTACACATCGGATCCCTCTAATTGCACCGGGGGCCCCCTTTAATTGGGGCTGCGTCTTGAAGATGTCGTTTCACAGATAGGAAGCGTGTTTTATTGACTTTTTTTTGTGGTGTCTTTTACTGTATTGTACGAGGCAGTGCGACTGTTTGTACACAGTGTGGCAAGAAAAGTCGACTATTTGTAGAAGAGATCTGTGGGGAGCCGAGAGATTGCGAGTGCAGTTACAATTAACAACAAACACATGATCATTTCTTATGACACAATCTCACAAGCGCCTACCTGTAGAGTGATTTACAGGCGATTTACAAGCTCATTTATCAAGTTTTATAAATATTTGCTTATAATGGTTTGAAGTGCTGATGATGTATTGCGACACCCTGCATCTAGTTTGGCAAAAGCTTTGATTGAATCACTTTAGTTAACGCAGACACAAAGTGGTTCATATAATGCACTAAGAAGAAGCCTCTCGCTGTGCCTAAAGCAGTAATTCTCAACCTTTTTCATATCAAGGACCCCTAATGTCGTACACATTAGGCCCACGGACCCCCCATTTGACCCAAATCTGAGAATATGTTTATTGTTAGATACGATTTTGTCCAAAATTCCATGACTGTCTGTATTGTAGGTAGAGAGATAACAATAAAACCATGATCAAAATAGTCTACATTTATTCTACATTCTCTAACTGTTAACTTCTTGTAAAATAGCCTAAATAATTGTGAAGTTTTAACAATTCATAATTTTGCTGTGGACCCTCTGGAAATCCCTCAAGGACCCCTGGTGGTCCCCGGACCCCACGTTGAGAACCACTGGCTTAAAGGAAACAAAAAACACGTGAAAAGTCAGTCATAAAGCTCTAAAGTACCACACCACACTCCAACTGCACAAGCATTATTTACACCCACATCATTACATTTATTATTTATTTATTTTATATATTTATTCACATATTTTTTTTTAATCCATTTTAGTATTTATTTATGTGTTTTTTATGTATTTACTTTTCATATATTGCCCCTTATACTGAAAAGTGAGTGTTCACAGACATCAATAACGCTTTACCAGGAGTCATAAAGCCATATAAGTCCTATGTGTGTTATAAGACAAGTTTGATGTAAACATTATAAACATATTCTTCAAGCCATATAGGGTTCTTATAGTGTCATAAACACGTTTACAGCTTGTTTACAGCTACACTTACCATGCCCTATTACCACATACTGTAGTTCACAGAAAGTGTTTCCATTACAACTTATGCCACTGCCTGCATCATTTTTTTTTATCACCTCTCCCTTTTTTTTTTTTTCCTGTGAGAAACTGATTACATGACTCATTATTGTGAAGGTGAGCGGAGGGGCGAGAGACAGAGTGAGCGAGTGAGAGAGAGAGAGAGAGAGAGAGAACGCACATACGCACACGAGCGACTGCATGATTTGTGCGGCTTCTGACACTAAACGTCTTCATGGCAGGCAGGTCGGCTCTGCTTTATTGCCCCGTCTCTGTGACCCCCGTGTAGTTTGGAGAGGCCGGGGCTATCATTAGCGGGACCTTTGCCCCTCCCCTCCACTCTGCACCCGGCCCGCCAGCTGCTCCCGCACTCCCTCATTAGCTCCGGTCCATCTCAGCTCCACTTTACCTGCCTGTCGGTGGTCATGTTACTACCGTCCTCTTATCGCAAACAAGACGTAAGCGCTCTCTTTAACCTTGCCCCCCCGCCCCACCCCTCCACCACCACCCCCCCCTCCCCTCCCTCCACTTCTCCCTATCTTAATCTTTCTAATGTGTGTGTAAATAATGCTTGCGTGGTCCAGATAGCTTTTGTTTCACCATCAAACAAGCCCCGACCATGGGAACCTGGTCATTAATTACCATGTGATTCATGGTTATGGCTCTGTGTCTCGTCTCGCCACTAGTCTGTCATTAAGACTTTCCCAGACTTCCCATCCCGGGCCTCTCCCAGCTAACAGCTCACCCACACCAGAGCTCGCCCCGGCTGGATCATCACTGCTCACACACACACACACACACACACACACACACACACAACTTCTTGTTGTTGTTCCCACATGTCTTACTCGCAATCAATCACTGTCTTTTCTGAATCTAAGGTGAAACTTTATTGATCCCCCGTGGGGGAAATTGGGTCGTCACAGCAGCAAAATAACAGGATTCAGCAGGGGGGGGGGGGGGGGGGGGGGGATAGAATATCAGCACAGAAGTAGAATATAAAAAGGGAATAAAAAATAGTAAAACAATGATGCAATACAATAGAATATTGGTATGGTATGCCATATATATGTACATTACATTGCACTGCACTTTTACTGCTTCTTTTGCACTTCTGGATAGATGCTAAACTGCATTTCGTTGTCTTAGTACTTGTACTCTGTGCAATGACAATAAAGCTGAATCAATCAATCAATCAATCATGAGTGGGAGGTATGGGAAAAAGCATGGATTATTACATGTGAAGATTTACTTTCAGTTGTTACTTTGATGTGTTTCAGATTATCTAAATGAGAAATAACCTTTTCCAACACAATAGGCGACAACACACAACAAAAAGGCAAGTTGTTTCACTGCCATCTTGTACTTAATGCCACTCCTTAATCTTTCTCAATCGTGATCGAAGTTTAGATCGGTTTCTCATTTGCATAAACCAAAAACGACCGTGTCCAAACAATTTCCAAATTCCACTCTGATGAACTGTACTCAGTCCTGCAGTGCCCCCCCCCCCCCTCCCTTCACCTCACAGCAGAGGTTTCCCCCTCTGGGACGCCGCGGCCAATAAGCTATAGCGTCAAAACGTTTGAATTCGGTTGTTAAAATTGTGCTCGGCACAAGTGTGTGTCCCACGAGTGTGTTTTTCCCTGTTTTGCCTTGTGTGTGTGTGTGTGTAGTGAAGGCTGCGGCTGCCAGTCAGGGGAACAGAGGGGCTGCTGTCAGGACCGGCCCGCCTGACTTATGGCCGCAGTTGTTACATTCAGCTTGAGTTTTACCAGCAGCTACACACCGGCCGGGGATAAGGCTGGAGTAGTCTTACGGCCCCCACCCCCACACTCCCACTGCTTACACTCATCTCACTGTGTGTGTGTGTGTGTGTGTGTGTGTGTGTGTGAGAAACAGAGAGAGAGGGTTGTGTGTTTGTAAAACAGTGTTTGTTGTTGCGTGAAAATCTGGTGGCTGCAAATTTTGTGATTTTCATGTTTCATTTGCTTCATTTGAAGGATTGCATGGTTTTCTGTGGGTTTTAAGAAAATTCTACCAGCCTTGGTCTGATGAAAATCTTTAAATAAGAAAAACCCACTGGATAAACTCAAAAATACATGGTGGTCAAGCTGAAAACAAAAGACTGTTCTTAGTTCCTGAAAAGTTGATATTTGGGAGATACAAGGTTTTCACCTGACAGCGCGACAGGCTGTGTGTGTGTGTGTGTGTGTGTGTGTGTGTGTTTGTGTGCAAGTGTGTTCATGTGTGTCCACAAAAAGCGTGGGTGCATGAGCATTGTGTGTGTGTGTGTGTACAAGTTCGTTCATGTGCGTCTACAATATGCGTGTGTGGATGTGCATGGTGTGTGTGTGTCGGTGTGTGTGTGTATGTGCGTGTGTGTTCTGTCTGTGCATGAGTACACCTTGTGTTCGTGTGTGTATACTGTATGCATGCTTGTTTGTGTGTGTGTGTGTGTGTGTGTGTGTGTGAGAGAGAGAAAGGGATATGTGTGTATGATCGGTGTGTGTGTGTGTGTGTGTGTGTGAGTGCTTGTGTGTTCTATGTATGTCTGCATGTTTACAGTACGAGTCTACATGCTCCTGTTCTCGTGTGTGTGTGTGTGTGTGTGTGTGTGTATACTGTATGACTGCGAGTGCTTGTTTTCGTGTGTGTGTGTGTTGGTGTGTTGCTCCAGCTGCCCCAGACTGTAACCTACCCCCCCCCCCCCTCCACCCCCTCAGCCCAAACAGTTGCTCACGTCACTTCACTGCAGCAGAGGGAGCCGCCAGCCTCTGACAGTAAACGCATCACACCCTGATCGAATGATATTGGCGAATAATTCTCAGTATCGCGTGTCTTTCCTCTCTCCCTCTGCTCTGTGTGTGAGGTCCTGCTCAAATGAATCCTGAGTTTGTTTGGACACTAGAGAGTCAAAGCGCCGTCAAGCGATGTGAACACTGCAAAAAAAAATCTCCATCTTAACAAGTTATTTAGTCTGTGATTGAGACTTGAAATTGTAATTTTCTTAAAATAATGAAAAATCTGCCAGTGGGGTTTAGATAATTTCACTTGTTTCCAATGCAAATCAACTTTTGTAGAATCAAGTGTCATTTGATTCTGACCTTATTCTGACTGGTTTCAACAGACTGACACTCCTTTCTAGAAAATTCCTGAAACAAGTGAAGCTGCATTGGAAACAAATGGAGTTATCTCTCCTCATTGGCAGAATGTTTCTCTTGGTTTAAGAAAAATAAGATCTGAAGGCTGAATATGAGACTAAATGACTTTTTTTGACATTTTTTTTACAGTGAAGTGTGCTGAATTTTAGAACTGAAATATCTCAGCTTTCAAAATCTCCCTCCACTTTCTGTAGGAACCGGCGTTTATGACGAGGTAATGCAGCTGTAACTTACCTCCTTCAGCTGGTGGCTTGCTGCTGGCCTTCTCTTAAACCCCCAAATTCCAACAGTGTTTCCAGTGTGAACCTGCTCGCAGTAACAGATGGGGGGGCAGTGCAGCCTAGCGGTTACACAGACCGCCCAGCAGTGGTGGAAGAAGTACTGAGATCTTTCACTTCAGTAAAAGTAGCAATACAACAATGTAAAGATACTCCATTACAAGTAAAAGTCCTGCATTCAAAATCTTACTTAAGTAAAAGTACATAAGTATTGGCAGCAAAATGTACTTAGAGTATCAAAGTAAACGGACTCATTATGCAAACTGTCCCCATTTAGAGAGTTATATTTTTCATAAATTATTGGAATATTAATACTGATTTATTGACATACATGTACATGTAAGCAGCATTTTAAAGTTGTCAACGTGAAGCTAATCTTAACAATTTAGCTATACTTTTGGGTAGTCTAATCTATAACAATGCTATTTTATAGTTATTTTATAAAGATGATCAAATGTTTTAAATATAAAATATTGATCTGAAAAGTAACTAGTAGTCTAACTATAGCTGTGAAATAAATGTAGTGGAGTAAAAAGTACAATATTTCCCTCTAAAATGTAGTGGAGTATAAGTACAAAGTAGCATAAAATGGAAATACTCAAGTAAAGTACAAGTACCTCAAAATTGTACTTAAGTACAGTACTTGAGTAAATGTACTTAGTTACTTTCCACCACTGCCGCCCAGTCACTGGCAGGTCTCAGGACCAGCAACACACTGAACCCCTGCCTGCAAGTCACTCTGGATAAGAATATCAGCTGAATTTCTAAAATGTCAAGTAAATATTAGTATGATCTGCTTACCTCATGATACGCTTCGATACGTGATCTGGGGTTTTATTGGGATTCAATAAACCAATACAACTGCCATGTACAACTGTATAAATAAAATAATAAATAAAAGTCCAATAACAACAAAGCCTGACTGTGCAGAATTATGGCTGACCATGGCTGAACAGGCAAAGAAAAGTAGAACTTTTGTTGAAAGTAGAAGGAAAAAAAAGGAGAACTAACCTAAATATTTTCATTTTTTTTCCTTTGTGTGTGATTGAATGATTGCAACTTTCTATTGTTCAATTATCTTTGTTGTTATTATTGCTACTTTTGATTATCACTATTTTGCTTTGGCAACAGATGCTGTTGTATTTAATGCCAATAAAGCTCATTTGAATTGAATTGAATTGAATTGAAAAGAGCGCCACCTACAGAAACTCAAACTGCACCAACAGAAAATTCAAGCTCCGCCCCCACACTGTTTGATTGACAGGTGATCTTTCTGGCAAGCGCTAGTGCAGAAACACCACAGCAGTGAGCGCTGAGACAAAATAAAACACAATGTCACATATTACCTCATTAAAGTGAATTCTATACAAAAAAGTTCACAACACACTATACATAGAGAGCGAGAACAATAAAGAAAGCGAGGAAAGAGGGTGAAGTAATTAAAATCATAAAACCATAATAGAGCGCACTGAAGGAAGCAAGTATGATATGGATCCAAACAAAGAAGGCAACAAACAATATCAGACACAACAAAAACAGGATAGTGTGTGTGTGTGTGTGTGTGTGTGTGTGTGTGTGTGTGTACATAGAGTATACGGACATATGGGAAACTTTCATCCATGGTTTTATACTCCGTTAGTCTCAAAACAAATGGGAACACACGTGCACATACACACTCAGGAATGTGTACGCAGGAATGCACACACACACACACACACACACACACACACGCACACACACACACACACACACACACACGCACACACACAAACAGGAACAGGACACACATGAACAGGAAAGCATATGCCTACACACACACATGGCAAAAAAATGAATGCACAGCCACACATGAAGAGGAATGACGACAATATATGCTCACACACACACACACACACACACACAGACACACACACACACACACACACACACACACACACACGCTCTCAGTGGGTGCTGAAACGGCGTGAAGTGCCAGTTATAGCGAGTTCTCCCAATCCTTTATGTGCCCCCCTCTATTTTTAGCCATCTCATTAAATTGGTGCTAATGATTCTTAGGCGTGTAAATGGTCTGATAAGCTAATTATTGGAGGAGGAAAAAAAAAAAACCTATTTCCATCCCACACACACACACACATGAAGGCCTCGAACGCCTCGAACGCCACGAGGAGCCCGGTGTGATTAATAGCAGAGGCTTGGCGCACGCCGCGTGTTTTTATTATTACTGGAGAGAAATTCCAGTAAAATGGAAACATTTACATAGCGAACATCAGAGACCGGCTTTAGCTGATTTGGTGTTTTTTTTTTTTTTTTTTTTTTTTTCTTCATATGTGGGTGTTGAGAGGTCGGAATCAATCACTGATACAGTTATGACTGGGGATTAGTTCAAGTAGGGTAAATGTCTGTAAATGCCTGACTGATTCCCTCTGTTTGCTCTCAATCTTTCTTGCTCTCTCTCTCGCTCTCTCTCTCTCCCTCTCTCTCTCTGCCCCTTTCTCTCACTCTCAGTGCCTCTCAATCCCCCTCTCTCTCTTTTTATGTCTCTCAAACTCAATTTATCTCTTTCCTTTTTCTCTCAGTCTCTGTCTCAATCTCTTTTTTCTCTCTCTCTTTCTCTCACTCTCTCTCTCTCTGTCTGTCTCTCTCTCTCACTCTCTCGGTGCCTCTCAATCCCCCTCTCTCTCTCTTTTTATGTCTCTCAAACTCTCAGTTTATCTCTTTCCTTTTTCTCTGAGTCTCTTTCTGTCTCAATCTCCTTTCTCTCTCTCTCTTTCTCTCTCACTCTCTCTCTCTCTCGGTGCCTCTCAATCCCCCTCTCTCTCTTTTTATGTCTCTCAAACTCTCAGTTTATCTCTTTCCTTTTTCTCGGAGTCTCTTTCTGTCTCAATCTCTTTTTTCTCTCTCTTTCTCTCTCTCTCACTCTCTCTCTCAGTGCCTCTCAATCTCCCTCTCTCTCTTTTTATGTCTCTCAATCTAGCACAGTTTATCTCTTTCTCTTTTTTGTCTCTTTATGTCTCTCGATCTCTTTTCTCCCTTTTGTCCCCTTCTTTCTTTCAATCTCTCTCTCCTTACTTTGTCTCCTCCTCATCTGTCTCTCTACTTTATTATTTTGTCTCTCTCCCATTCCTCTCCTCTCTCTTTCTCTCTCTCTCTCTCTCTCTCTCTCTCTCTCTCTCAGTGCCTCTCAATTTCCCTCCCTCTATTTTTATGTGTCTCTCAATCTCTCACAGTTTATCTCTTTCTCTTTTTTGTCCAAGTCTCTTTCTGTCTCTCAATATCTTTCTCTCTCTCCCCAATTCTGGCTTATTCCCTCCCAAGCTCTCTCCCTCTTTCTCTCGTTCTCTCTTTCTTTCTTTTTCAGTTTGTCTTCCTCTCGCTTTCTCTTTCCGAGTGTCTCTCTCTCATATTCTTGGTGTCTCTCTTATTGGTTGCCTCTCTGATGCAGATGTTATTCCCTGTCTTTCCTCTACAGCAGACACAAACAGCAGTGTGAGGCAGAGGTGGAAAGTAACTAAGTTCTGTACAATTTTGAAGTACTTGTACTTTACTTGAGTATTACCATTTTATGCTATTTTATACTTCATTTCAGAGAGAAATATTGTACTTTTCACTCCACTACCTTTATTTGATAACTTAAATTACTAGTTATTTTACAGATTCAGATTATTAATACAAATATAATCAACTAATAAATTGTGATGTATTATTATAGATTACTGTAAGATACCCAGCAGTATATAAAGTAGTGGAAATCAGCCCCACCTTTTCCAGCTGCAACATTAAAGTGATGCTTATACATTAATGCATCAATAATTATAATTCAATAATATCATATATACTGTATTATTCTGAAATGGGCCGTTCTGCATAATGAGTACTTTTACTTTTGTTGCTTTAAGTACATTTTAATGCTAATACTTTTGTACTTTTACTTAAGTAACATTTTGAATGCAGGACTTTTACTTGTAACAGAGTATTTTTATACTGTGGTATTTCTACTTTTACTTAAGTAAAAGATCTGAGTACTTCTTCCACCACTGGTGTGAGGGCCTCACTGTCTGCAGTTACTCCTCTATGTATGTTGCCTTGCACTGTAACACGCCAAGCGGGGAGGGGTGGGGTGGGGGGGAGTGAGGACCAATGAAAAATGAAGACTTCTGATGTCACCGAAGCATGCGTGTAAACATGAAACATGCTAACATGATTTAAGGCGGGGTAACCAAACACCTTCTGCCGCCAGCCGCTCCTCTGCGGACCTGCAGGACGACCCGGCGACACTTATACACATGAACCTTTGCACTGTCTACCACCTTTCCCACCGCCGCCGCCGCCGCCATCCCCGTCACCGCCACCCCACTGCCACCCCTCCCCTCAACACTTACATACAACTCACATTCCTCTGGATCCTTAGATCTGCAGCAGGGTCAGCTTGCATGTCTGGGCATGCCCCCGCTGCACGGCCGCGCTCTGAACGGACTGACTGAGGCTGCGGCTCCGTTCACACTGCAGCTGAAAGTGGCCCAATTCAGATTTAGTTTTTTTTTTTTCCCGCTCATGTGACACAGATGTGATGTTTACTAATCAGTGTGAACAGCAAAACACTGCATTTTGCAATTCCCATCTGGACCACATGAATATCGGATCAAAATCAGATCCTGAGGCATGCGACCTAAACACGACTTAAAAACCCCATGAAACGGCATCTTTACTTCCTCGATTTGATGTATTTCCTGTTGAAACAGGATGTTGGGGGCGGGACATAATGCAGTGAGGGATCACTCAAAAGTCTAAACCAATGGAATATGAGTCAGGGAGAGAAAGGCAGTTTTATTTGATGGGAGGGGTGCAGAGGGGCGGGACTGTTAAATAATCGGATGGTTTTATTGGTTAGAAATGTATATTCCCAATGTGAATATGTGAAATGTGTTGGAAACGAGAACAAAATCAAATGTGACGTCTGTTCTTATTGTGTCTCTGCCACACGTGACATCACTGTCACTTGATATTGGTACTGGATATGAGTTACATCCTATAGGATAGATCTCAGCAACAATTCAGAATTGATCACGAAGGCCTGCAGTGTGAACTTCGGCTAAGTTGACCTCTCTCTCATCAGGAGAAACGCCACTCCATGCTCCTGCTCCTCTTCACCACCTGTACCTGGCTGTTTGTCCAGGGGAAGATTTGCTGAGCACACATGGTCTTTTACAGTAACACCCTGCTGCATTTTCATAGTTACACACATTCACACCAGGAGCTGCCCACAGTGCAGCCACAGCCTCCTCACAGTCAGCCAACTGCACACAGGTGACCTTGGTGTGAAGATGCTTTTGGAAAATGTAGAATATCCTCCACTGTGCATCAGCAGTATCTTGCATTGGTACGGGACGATTTTGGTAGAGCAACAGTGAGGCAGCTGTACAGCAAGCAGGCAACATAACGTGTGCTGTTTGGTGGATGTTATCCTTTAAACCAGCGGTTCTAAACTTTGGGTCCGGGTACCACCAGGGGTCCTTGAGGGGGTTCAGGGGGTTCCCAGCAAATTGATGAATTGTTAAACTTCACCATTATTCTTTTATATGACCATTAGTCCTTGATATAAAAATGGTTGAAGAATCACTATTTTAAACCACCTTACATGGGTGCAGATGTTAATTGGTCTGCCTCAAACACATTTACTGTATTTTTACTCGCTTTATGATTTTAGAAGCACAGCTGACTTTTACTAAAACACATTTTGTGTTTTTAGTTTGTCTCATTGTAATGTATGAATTCAAATGCATTCTGACAAATTAGCCTGCCATGTTTCATATTTTGAGTAATGTTTGCCCTTCAGATCAGGCCTTACTGTATTTCACAGTGACCAATAACTCTCCTCACTCTCTCTCATGTCTGCATAGTTTTCTCATGTAAATGTGTATTTTTTGTTGATGTTCCTGATGAAGTGAGAGAAACTGCAGTTGTATTTAGGCTGCTACAATGCCCAGAGTGTGTCAGTGTGATTTACTGCCCAGACCCATCCAGAGTGACCCTCCCCCTCACACACACACACACACACACACACATACACACACACACACACACACACACACACACACACACACACACACACACCACCCTCCAAAAGTTGAAATGAACACCCTTACATATCGCTGTTGTTAAGTGAAAACCTTGTAGCTCCATTTTTGGTGATTTGTATGGTTTGACTTCATTTGAAGGATTTCACGTTCCTGTGTGGGTTGAGAAACTTCTACAAACCTTATGAAACCCTTTGGATAAACTCAGTAACACTAATGTTTTTACCTAGTTCCTGAAAAGCTGACATTTTGGAGATATGAGGTTTTCCCCGGACATGTGCCGATATGTTAAAGTTGAAGCCTCTAACCTTGGCAGCGTTGAGGTATTGTTGCCTGACCCGCTGAGTTACACAGGACGAGAAATAAGTTGGATCGGTGACCAGGTTCCACTTGACGATTCATTATGAGTTGAAAAGGGCAGAAGTGATCTGAGCAGCGGCGCTCTGACTGAGAGGTTTGGTAAATCCCGGCTTAATGCCCATGGCTTAATAAAAAGCTGAACTCCCGGCTGCAGAGGTGTGTCACCCAGCTGAGGGGCCCGGGGCGGTTTGGGCTTACCGGCTGGGACTGCCTGAGCCTGCCTGCACAGCAACGCTCAGCCAGCTGTTACAGCCTGCTATCGCCCCTGCTTTCACTCTCCATTACAAGTGTTGCAAACAAAATTTTCGGTTTACCAAAATTAAGTGTTTTGGTAATCCCCAAATTTGAGGTTATGTGCACAAAACGTAGAACAAACTGCACGGTGCAGTTGCTGCAAAGCTGATTCTAAGGTGAGGGTAGCAGGACTAATACCAATAATAATAATTTGAACATATATCCATCAATTTTAGAGTCCCGTTCCTATGATCAAGCAGTTTAAAACGCTGCCTCTCCTTCCAGATTAAGCCTCTGTCCGTCCTGCAGCCGCTGTGGAGCAATTTGTCTGAACGGGGGCAGTGAAATCAACGCCCCGTGATTACCGTTATCAGCAGCTGAGCGGCTTAACTCTTATGATAGTGCTGGACATCTAGACGCTTGTTACACCTCCCATAGTTGTGTTTTTGGTCACCCTCTCTCAGTCTGCACCTGCTGACTGCGTTTCCCCCCCCCGTGACGCCACTGTCGCCAGTAATCATAACCTCCTGAGATCGAGCATAAACAGACATTAGGCCCGCCGGTGGCCCAGCCTGCACTTATGAGCTTGCGAGCGTGGACGTAGATTTGCCCCCGGTACAGATTCTCCCCACTCAGCGTACAGTAATTAGAGAGATCACCTCACCACAGTGGAAGAGCACCAGGTTGTAAACGGCAGTAATTTGCTGTCAATAGCGCCCCCAGGTGGGAAACCAGGGAAGGAGCAGACAGTTGTTAGTACTTAAGAAAAAAAAACCCAGGGTGATTTTAAAATAGGCAAAGGTCACAAAGCAGATTTATCAGATGTTACTGTTGATTTTGTCAGTGGGGAGTCGTTTCTTTTTATTTTATTTTTCAGATTCCTTTTATGGCTTTACAGAGTGGAGAGAGAAGGGATGACATGCAGGAAAGGTTGTGAGCGTTGGAACTGAACAATTAATTGAAAAAATAAAATAAAATAAAATCTAAATCGCAATATGAACTTTCCAAATCCCAGAGGCTGCAATTAATTGCTTAAGAGGAGGTGGAGGAGCATCCAAACTGGACTTGTAAACAAGGAGTTTTAGAGCTGCTAGGTAATCTTTGCTCTGTGAATCAAAACCTTTCATCAGACTCTATTCTGTCAAATAATCACAATTAGATTTTTTTTTTTATCTTTCAGCTGTAGTGAGCATGTTTCCAAACCCTCGAGGACCTGGTTCACACAGTGCTTGGTGTGAAGTGTGGTCTGACACGGTGGCTGAGAGGGTCAGGAGGTCTGTGGCCTCTGACTGAGACGTTTAGCGGCAGACAGCCAGTCTCACCTCCCAGCTCACCTCTTATTACTCCCAGCTGATTCACCAGTGACAGACCGGGACCAAATACTACCAGTCTGGAGTCACATGGACAGGAGAGCTGGGGGGAGAGAGAGAGAGAGAGAGAGATCTCCATCTTAACAAGTCATTTAGTCCAGTGATTCTCAACCTTTTTCATCTCAAGGACCCCTAATTTAGTCCACTGTAGAGCCATGTACCCCATTTTGTCTCTCGGACCCAAATCTGATATATATATTAATATTTTTATTGTTAGATATGATTTTGTCCAGAAAACTATGTATATTGTAGGTAGAGAGGTGATCAAAACAGTCATTCTTCTACATTCTCTAATTGTGTTAACTTCTTGTAAATGAAATAATGCTGACGTTTAACAATTCATCAATTTGCTGGGGACCCCTTGGAACCCCCTCATGGTCCCCGGACCCCACGTTGAGAACCACTGATTTAGTGTGTTATTGAATCTTAAAATTTAAATTTTCTTAAAAATAGTTTCAAGAATTTAGTGGAATCAAGTGTCATTTTCTTGACAGCAGTGCAGTGATCTGCCTTATTCTGACTGGTTTCAACACACTGACACTCATTTCTAGAATATTCCTCAAAGAAGTGAAGCTGCATTGGAAACAAGTGGAGTTATCCCTCCTCACTGGCAGGATTTTTATTTGTTTTTTTGAAGGCTGAATATGAGACTAAATGACTAAATGAAGATAGAATGAAGAGAATACCATTAACATTAACCATTTCTCCCCCCCAACCACGAAGGCAAAGTTCTCCCACCACAAATTCTGGATCATTCAATTAGCACTCTGTGACACACGAGACCCATTTGCTCAGGAGTGCACCGGTCGCTTTTGATCCAGCCCCCCCCCACCCCAGTCACCCCCCCCCCTCTTCCACCATGTAGCCTGTGATTGAAGATGTGTGTACGCTTCTCCTTTGAACTTCGCCCTAATGGGAGGCCGGAGTGTGTGTCAAACCCAGTTTGTGTGGCCCGGAGTGTCTGACCTGAGGGCCTGAGTTTGTTTAGCTGCTGTTCAAGTTGTCTTAAATGGAGATGTCTGCGGCGCGCTGTGTATGTGTGTGTGTGTGTGTGGTGGGTGGGGGATGGAGGAGGGGGGGGTGGCAGACCCTGGGGTGATGAATGGCTTCTCTCCCTCCCTTCTCCCATTTGCGGCTGATCACCTGTTCCTCTGGTCACAGGGAGGGGGGTCAGGGGGCAAGTGGGGGAGTTGGGGGGCAACTAGATGTTATTGATTTTCTCCTGGAGTGTTGGTGGTGGCTGGTTGCAGCCGGCTCTGCAGTTGGTGTGTGTGTGTGTGTGTGTGTGTGTGTGTGTGACAGACAGAGAGAGCGTGTTGTGAGCGAAAATAGAGATGGTGTGTGCATGTGAATGTGTGTGTATGAGAGGGAGAAAATGAGTGCTGAGTGTGTGTGTGTGTGTGTGTGTGTGTGTGTGTCACAGTGTGGTACAGTTTCCTTACATGTGTGAGTGTGTGTGTTCTCCCTGCCGGTGACGGTACAGTCTCGGATGTTTGGCATTTTTTCTGGTTGCGGCAAAGACAACTGTGTTTAGCACTGGAATCAATTAGTGCTGGAGAGATGTGTGTGTGTGTGTGTGTGTGTGTGTGTGTAGCGTATACACTTCATAATACACACTGCAAAGCACACTTTTACTGCTGCTCTGTGTAGTTTCAGGAAGGCATTTTCAACTACTAAAAAGTAAAAAAAATAATTGTTTACAGGCTACAAAACTATCTGTTTACACCTAATCTAGTTTCTTTCTATTCATTTAATTTCTAAATTAGCTTCATGGAACATAGTGCAGTTATAAACCAGAAGCTGCACTGTACAGAAGTGTGTAAAATCATCCTGGGTGTCCCATCCGTTACTAGTGGAGCAGCTGCAGGATTTGTCTCTGATTGACGTCTCCGATAAAGTCTTGGCTCTGTTTTCTTCAGCTTTGCGAAGGAGTCGTTCATATTTCAACATGCTGGATCATAGGAAGGAACATCATCATTATGGAAAGATCATAGGAGCGACATATGTGACTTCTGTTTTAAGTTGGATTTTCCCTTTAAGCCTCTTAAGGCCTCGGCTTCAGAAAGAGCTGTAACTCTATGATCCCGGGCGCTTTGTCTGTATTCAGCACCTACCGACCTGCAGTAAGAAAAGGGAAGCGTTTCAGGTGCTTCTCAGCTCCTTTTGTTGTTCGGGGGCTTCACAAGAAATTAAATCTTCTGTGACGGCAGAGCAGCTCTTCACAGAGACCCAAAAAAACAGAGGGAGAGCCACAGAAAATGCTGACACACAATACCATATCAACGCAGCCCTCCATTGTCCGGGGCGGAGTAAGGCGATTCTGCTTGTCATCTTTGGCAACAATAGCTACCAGCTGCCTTTGTGCGGCCAACAAGTGTCGTTATTCAGCCCCACAAACGCATCAGTCAACTTGGACCGTTTGAGAAATCTTTATAGGCTGAAGTGAAACGATGTTCTCCTGCGGTATTTCACAACGCCCGCGAGGCAGGTTTCCTGGTGACAGAAAGGAGGGAGGGATGGGAGGGATGGGAGGGATGGGAGGGAGGGACGGGTGTTGTCGAACAAGTCTGTATCAGAAGCTGGGGAACTGGAGCCGGGAGCGCAGTGACTTTGACCCTTACACTGCTTACTGTTGTGTTGTTTGTATTGCTGGAGATCAGGGAATTGAATCAAATTCAACTGCTGAAATCAGAGTTTAAGTAATCTTTTCCTTTTTTTTTTTTTTTTTTTTGTTGTTTTCTCTCTTTATCCCTTTACTCCACTTTTCCTTCTCTTTTCTTTTCGGTTTCTTTTAATATTCTTTTACTTATTTTCTACTTTCCCCCCTATTTATTTAACAGTATTACTTTACCTATTGATTTGTTTATATTGTTTTGTTCTTTCTAAACTTTTTGGGGGTTTTATTACACTATATTGTAATTATGTATGATTGTTATTAAGGGAGACACTCCATAAGCCCCTCAGGGTTTCTTTGGTCTTCCTTGCACATGCTCTTTATGATGTTGGTATACATTATGGTTATTTTGTTTGAATTACTCTTTTGTGCTAAATAAAAATAAATAAATAAATAAAAAAGTCAGGCTGGATAGTGGCAGCTAATAGGCCTGAAATGGGAAAAAAAAGTTTGCAATAACACTGATCATCAAACAGCTTCTGATCTGGATCACTGCTGGAACGCACATAGCTATGGAATAATGTTGAATATATTTGTATAAAGTGTACCACAGTAATTTGGTGATATGTCTGTATACCAATGTGCCTTATTAAACTTGACTGAAGCAATTCTGATTCTGACAACTCTCCTCATAACAACAGAGGTGAGGACTCGAGTCACAATTTAAGTTGCTTGAGACTTGACTTGATGCATGAAGAGAAGACTTGAGACTCGACTTGACTTGACTTGGGTTCTGGTGACTTGGGACTCGACTCTGACTTGTTCTCTGATGACTTGAAAAGGTTTCTAAAGTCTTGACTTGAGATCTTGTGTTTGTGTAAATGACTCAGATTGAAAGTGATGAGATTTGTTCCAGCAGACGACTGAATTTAAATTCTGTTTTCTGAATTTGTATGGAATGATTGAATTTATTGAAGTTGAAACTGATTATAGAAATCAAACTCATGATGCTCTTACCAGGGGCGTTGTTAGGATTTCAGAACATCCGGGGCTCAGCCCAGAGGAAGTCACAGAACCATACTTGGGGGGTCCGGGGCCAGAAAGAAAGAAAAGAAGAAGTGTACTTATTGAAAAACACCCCTCTTTTTGTTACAATAAATTATTTCAATCTTCAGTCATGGTCACCCACCCTAATCAGTCAGGCTATAGTGGGTTATTCCACTTATAGTGCGATTAGTACCACTATTTTGTTACTATTTCGATACTTAAGCAAATCTTTCTTGCCACTGCATCAGTAGCTGAGAGAGAAGTAACACCCAAAACAAAAAAAAGCAAGCTACACAAATGTTGCAGAAAAACAACAAAAAGTGCCCTTGCATGCATAGTTTTCTCAGCCCCAACTTGATGGTAATATGTAGAAAGGATGGATTAAAAAGGGAGAGGGTTGGGATTCGGGGGGGCCCCATTGCTTGCCTTTGCCTAGGGCCCCCAAATCACTAAGTCCGCCCCTGGCAGTACGTACAGTATAGATAGCAAGATAAGACTCACAGGCAAACACAGGTACCACTTCGCCTAATGGGTATCATTCCCACTGCGGCTCAATGGGAAGACGTGTACACTCGTGGTGCAGCAGAGAGCTTTGATTTACTCTGATATGTGATATATGTGACATGATATGTGACCCGCTGAGAGGAGGCGTGGGTTTGATACGAAGCGTCGCTCGGGGCTCGTGTTTCTGGGGCTCGCTCGCTCGCTCGCTCGCTCGCTCGCCCGCCCGCCTAAACACACACACACACTCCCATGCGGCGCTGGGATTATCTTGTGATCTGCACGGCAGCGCCGGGCGGCTTTGTGCTGTGCAGGAAGTGTGTAAAGATATCCAGAAGCTTCCCCGTGTCCTGGGGGCTGGAAACCACATAAAGGACAGAAAACAAAACCGCCAGCGCCGGAAATCCTGCCATCACAGACAGGTGGGGTGACAATGGCACTCCTCCCTCCCTCTCTCTCTCTCTCTCTCTCTCTCTCTCTCTCCCCCTATCCATCACTCCTCCCTTATTCTGTCTCTCTCTATCACATCTTCTCTCTCCTTCCCTCTTTCTCTCTCTCCTCAAGCTCCGTCCTCCTTTTTCTCTCCCTCCTTCTCTGCTTTTTCTCTCCCTATATCCCTTTTTTCGTTTTTGTTCCCTCTCTCTTTCCCCTCCTGCTTTCGTTCTATATCTTTTTCTGTCCTCTATCTCTCTATCTTTGCCCCTTACTCTCGTTCCTCATTCTATCTCACTATCTCAGTTTTCTTTTCTTTCCCTCTCTTTCCCTTTTTCTCTGCTTTCTCTCTCTCGCTCTTTCTTCTCTCACATCCATCTCTTTACGCCTGCCTTTTCTCTTTCTCTCCTTTTCTCTCTCTTCTCTCTCTCCCTTTTCTCTTTTCCCTATCTCTCTATTCTCCCCCCTTTCCTCAATATCTCTCCTCCTTTTCTCCCGCTCCATCTATCTCTTCTCTTCTCTCCTTTTCTCACCTTCTTCTCTCCTTTCTCTCTACTCTCCTTTTTCTCTCTCACCTATCTCTTCATCCCCCTATCTCTCTACCTATTCCTCTCTTTCTTCTCTCCCTAACCCACTCATTCCTTCTCCCTCTCTCATCTCTCCTCTCCTGCTCTTTTTACTCCTCTCTCTCCTCTATCTCTCTCCTCCCCCTTCCTCTCTCTCTGTCCTCATTTTCTCTCCTGTATCTCTCTCTCTCTCCCTTCCCTGCTCTCTCTCTCTCTCTCCCTATCTCTCTCTCTCTCCACCTCTCTATCTCTTCCATCTCCGCAGTACTTTTCCCTTTCTCGCCTCCTCTCTCCTCCTTACTCGCATGTCACCTCCTCATTCTAATCTCCTTATCTCTCCTCCTATCCGTGTCTCATCCCTCCTTCCTCTCAGCCTCCTTCTTTCTCTCTCTCTCTCTCTCTCCCTGCCTATCCGTTACAGCGCCTCTCTGTTTTTTTGGCTTTGTTTCTGCCATTGCATAATCGCCTTCACCCCGGCTCTGCCATCAGCCAAACGCTCGGCACACAGTTGATTGATGGTGGGAAGAAAAGAGAGAGTGCTTATTTTGATTCCTCGCCTGTCTTATCTGACAGGCCGTATAATTATCTCCTCAGAATAAGGGGCTCTATGG
Organism: Centroberyx affinis; assembly: GCF_046629955.1. Classification (NCBI taxonomy): domain Eukaryota; kingdom Metazoa; phylum Chordata; class Actinopteri; order Beryciformes; family Berycidae; genus Centroberyx; species Centroberyx affinis. Next base: position 134,841 of record NW_027281867.1, read on the forward strand.
TGGGAGATTTGTTTGAAGTGACAATGGAGAAGATAGACAGCTGAGGTACATTTTATGTGTATCTGTGTGTTTTCTATTCAGCCATAATGTGTAATCATGTTTTGGGGTGTGTGTGTAGGAGTTTGCTGTGTAAGCCCAACCCAGCTATAACAGATTTCTCACACTGACAGACTTCCTGTCCTGCTGTCACAGCGAGGCCCGTCCAGAATAGATACATCTATAGAGGCCTTTCAGGTGACAAATACACCCTCTGGCGGCCATATTGGAGGTCCTCGGCTCTTGGGCAAAAGTGGCTGGGAGCAGCTGGTTGTGTTTCTAAACATAGCCTACAACTTGTCCATCTCAACAGAACTCAACAGACGGTTAATTTCTGTACTAAGTTTGACTGAGAACTGATCATTTCATCACTGATACATATAGTCCATTTTGTATCTAGATAATGTCAGCTTGTTAGCTAGCCATAGTATCTGGTCAGCTAACCATCACTGTCCATCACATCTGATTAGCACACTAGCTAACATATCTAGTAGCAGCTAGCGTTAGCACGTTCACATTAACATCAGTGTGTTTGCTGGCTAGTTAGCTAGCTAGCAGTTTGTTCAGGTTAACTGAGCTGACTCTTCTCAAGCTACAACTCAGAGTGTTTTGGAGTAGAGACTAGAGCTAAAGACAAGACAGTTTACTGTGTCACAGTAACCTACATCTGGAAACAAATCCACCTTATCACACTATTCACTTTTAAAACATTACACGTCTCTCTTTTTCCAGCATGGTTATAGCCATGCAGCCTATATGGACCTCCATGATGGTGACTGTATGTAGCCTACCCTAGATTGTACTTGTCTTTCATCCAAAGTGACTTGCAATGAGCAGATGGGGGTTTAACCACTAGGCCGCCCCTCAGATGCCTATTACATTAGGAATTTATCCTTACAAAGAAATATATTAGGCTACACTAACATGGTTTCAGACCTACTGTATTAGCTACTGTCCCAAACGTGTACCTACAGAAGCAATCGTAAGTCCTACTTTTTAATATGATAGCTGCACTACTGCCCTCCTGTACCTCTTCCTCAAGAGGAATTGTTTAGTAAACCATGTTCTGCCCTTAACCCCCAGTATGGAGGCTCATAACCTCCCTGATCATTGGCCAACAGTGGAAAACTTCGGCTGCAGCCTGGTGTGAATCTGCATGAAAGGCCCCTTTCCACCTGGCATTAACATGAGTCTCGAGTCCTGATTGTGTCAGGATCTGATGTACACCCAACATTAAAATGCATGTCAGGTATACACATTGAAATTCAATTTCTTTTTCCCTCGCCAAAACTTGTCACAAACGTCACACCCCCATATAATGTTTACGTTGTTTCAGAATTTGACAGTAAACACCTCATCTCACTTGTTCCCAGCCAGAAGTATCCTTACAATAGATTTTTGACAAGGATATTACTATCTGAGCTGCCTGCTGACTATTTGTTTTGCTCATGTTTCCTGGTTGGATCTGTGTGCTCAAGCTAATTTCCATTTCCATTGCTCCTATTTACACTCCCATTTACACTTTAGTTGTTACAGTAATACAAATGTCTCCCTGAGGTGGTTTGGGTGATCTGATCTTTAATGCGTCTTGGGTGCATTCACAGCTGGATTTTACGTTTTTTTTGCATCATTCAATTACAATCCAATCACCCAGGGGGCCTGTTGATGCAGGTGTAAAGTTCTTCTTATTCTATATTTAAATTCCCTTTATTTGGATCTTAGGACTCAGATCATCATTATTTTGTTGACTTTCAAGAAGAGCAGTTATGCTGGATGCACACTAAACGATAATCAGTGAGATTTTGCTGGCACAGAAAAACTTTAAATATCAGAGAAACAAGTCCTTCAGCTGAACCGGTGTGTGTGTGTGTGTGTGTGTGTGTGTGTGTGTGTGTGTGTCCCTGTCAGCGGCACGCGTTCGGAGCGGGCTGGTTGTCTTTTTTAAGCGTGCGGCGCCCCAGACAGCAGCGTCTGGGCCTCAGTGGCATTTCGGCCGACTGGGGACACTGTTGTGTTTGTGTGTCTGAGGCTGAGAGGTGCGTTTGAGCGAGGTCAACAGGTGATGCTGGAACGCCAAAAGAGACGTGGCGGGGGCCGGGGGGGGGGGGGGGGGGTGTTCTTGTGTGCATGTGTGAAAACAAGTGAGTGTAAAATACCATATCTACCTGTTGTTGTGTGTGTGTGTACTGTATGTTTCTATATGAGTGTGATGTCTGCATGCACTGTATGTATGGTCATGTGATTATGTTCATACTGTATGAGCTGTGTGTGTGTGTGCATGTGGCTGTGTGTATGTGTGTGTGTAGGTCTCATTATGTGTCTGAATGTTTCTATGAGTGTTTATAGTTTTGTGTGTGTGTATGTGGCTGTGTGTGTGTATTTGGCTTTGTGTGTGTGTATGCATGTGTGTCTAGGTTTCATTATGTGTGTCATTATGTGTCTTTATGAATGTATGCATGTTTCTATGAGTGTGTTTATACTTTATAGTGTGTGTGTGCCTGTGTGTGTCTATATGTGCCTGTGTGTGTGTATTTGGCTGTGTGTGTGTGTGTGTGTGTATGTGTGTGTGTGTGTGTGTGTGTGTGGCGGCCGGGGGTGCGGCTTGAGTGATGACTTGACAGCCGCCTGACAGACAGCGCAGACTCCTAGGAGCGTGCAGGGAGCGGGACAGATGCCGCTGAAAGTCGATCCCATTGTCTCCTCTCCAGCCCCCTTTACTGCATTTTCAGTTGTTGTATGGAAAGGGGGCCGGGACGGGGGACAGGGGACGGGGGGGCAGGGGACAGGGGTGGAGCGGGTGGGGCGGGTGTACAGTTTAATAAGAGTGTTTTCACAGTTGGTGCTGCTGCTGACCTTCTTCAGCTCCTCGTTTGCAGCCTGCGGCAAATCATCCAGAGAATGTCAGACGAGATGGATACTTTCTGTACCTGATACTGGCAATATTTCATATTTAAAGACCCCCATGAATCGGCATCTTTACTTCCTTGATTTGATGTATTTCCTGTTGGAACAGGATGTTGGGGCGGGACATAATGCAGGGGGAGGGATCATTCAAAAGTATAAGGGAGAGAAAGGCGGTTTTATTTGATGGGATTGGGGGGATTGTTCAAAAATGTGCGATGGTTTTATTGGTTTGAATTTATATTTATGCTTCCTGGTGCAGCATGAGGTCACCACTGAAGATACTCTGTTTTTCCAGGAAGTAAAAGTAATGGGAGTTCATTTCATGGGTACTTTAATAATATTATAACTTTAATAATAACTTTATTTATATAGCACTTCTCTAAAAAACGGTTTACAGACCAGCATAAAATCAAACAAGACGATACAGAGGCAATAAAACAACAGTAAATAGAAGCAATGAGAACTGTAACAAGAAGAAAAAAAAAGAAACAAAATAAATAAAATCAATTTCGTAACCGTTCTGGTTAAGATGCCGCAAATTTGGTGCTGCTTTCACAACGATGTTTGGGAGCCGAAACTTTTGCCGATACCTTTCTCTGTTGAAGGGAAGCTTGTTGTTCTATCTTTTGACAGTTTAAAGTCAGTATTGATGCTAAAACTCGGTATCTGTGTGGCTGTTTGACACCGAACACGAGGCAGACGGGTGTCACATCGCTCTGACAGCATGACTCAATGTGTTTGAAATGCAACGCGCCGCACACTCCACAACTACTTCATTTTACTGCATCAAATTGCCTTTTAAACGCATTTTCACAAATAACTTCACCGCGTCTAGCGTTTTAACAGAGCCGACGCTCATTCCAGCTTGATTTATTGATTGAGACAGTCTTTTTAGAAACGGCTGTAATTTTTTCTAATGCAGTAATTACCCTCATGTGGTTATCATTCTATGTCCAAAAAACCTCCCAAAGGTTTTCATCTGCGTGCCAAGACATGATGTAGCCAGCGGAGGGAGAGTCGGGCCGGGACAGCGGAGAGGGGAGAGGAGACGCAAGACAATGTGGAGACGCTCAGGCTTTCACAGTGGCACCAGGCCTGTCAAATGTGCTTTTTCCATCCAACCACTGCTGTTAATAAAACTCAAATGTTAGGGATTTTTTTTTTTTTTAATGACTTTTGTGTAAATCAGACCTCTCCGGCATCAGTCAACTTTCTCCGCTTGGCAGCCACGTGTTTTGATCGGCCCCGAGTGTGCGGTGCTTTTGAAATTCCAGGGCACAGTGGGGGTTTCGCCGCCCCTCTATTCATGGCGGTTGTATTCACACACACACACACACACACACACACACACACAGCTTCTCAGAAGAGGAATACTCGGAGCCGTCTCTCTCCTAAGAGTCAGACCGCTGAAATCACTGAGGCTGCAGCACTTCCTGCTAAAACATTCAGTGAGATGGTGGCACATACGAGCCTGGATGAAGAGATGGAAGCTAAATATCAGATTATGGCTTCGACATAATACTCCTAAATTAATACGCTGTCATTAAAGCTGCGCTAGGCAACTTCACACTTTGGCGGCCCCAGATGGCAGCAGGAGATAACTGAATTTTTGACACGTTGAAGGACTTCATTACCCAGAAATCAAGTCCTCGGATCTAACTTTTCTCTTCTTAGTGGCTGATAGGGATAAAAATAGTGGAAAAATCTCACACTAAACAAGTCTTGAGGCCCGATTCAGCTGTCCCAGATACGTTTTTGAGATCTGAGACAAAATCTCCATGTCAGAGCCAACAAGTTTTGGAAAGTGGTGAGCAGTGATAGCCGATGAGAGCTTGTGAGGAAACCAGGCAGAATAGGTGGAAACTACTAAACTACTGCCGCCCGTGTCTTTCCAACCGTTCCCTCTTTCAAATTCGGCATCTTAGCCTTCTTCATTTTTTTTTCTTTTTGGCACAAATTGAGCGTACACACAAAACATGCTGCGAGCTGCTCTCTCCATTTGCATTGCATAATAAGATGAAAAAGAAAATCATGTCTGGTGTTTGTTTTGGCGAGAAAGTGAGGTATCGACCAAATTCAAGCAAAGAATCTTTGAATGTGCGTGACTCCGCCTCGCCCCCGTCTGTACCACGGTGGTTAGCGTGTGCATCGGTACGCCTACAAGACAAGAAACTACAAGAATGAAGGCTGTTTAATGTAGCAGGACAGAGATCTTAGGTTTTTGATAGTCATACAGTTTATGGTCCACATGAGTTAAATTTGGATTAGTCACTTCTGTGCATGGAGAGGAATTTGCAAATCCATGGTGCCTCAATCAGGAGAGACAGTACACTCTCATCTTTTGCAGCCCCAATGTGTGATTTAGACTGATAAGATGGGTGTATCTTTACATAAAAATCTTGTCTAGTGCAGCTTCAGTATTTTTCGGTTTTAGGCATTTGTCTGGATGCTGTCATCCAGACCGACTTAAAACATTTTAAAAGTGAAAGTATCAAAACGCACGGTCGCCAACTAAATCCACACAATCCATATTAGAAAAGCGAGCCTCTAAACGAGCCGTTTGGACTTCTGTAACTTTGTGGCGTCACAAAGGTTCGCTCATTATCATTTTTGTAAGAAATAACAGACTAACAAAGTGTTTTTTTCAAAGCGGTTGAGCGGTTGTCATTGTTTATTACCAGAGACTTTTCCCTACCTGTAGCTGCCGGGCCGCGGTGTCTCACGTTTCACTCTCAAAACAGTTAGCCAATCGGAACAGAGCATCATTAATATTAATGAGCCTTAAAGACACGGTGACAGAAACAGCCTGTTCTTGGTAAGGCTCAGAGAGATGCTGGAAAATGAACGTGTAAAAATGGATTGAGAGTGTTTTTGGCACATGACACCACACACACAGCTTTGAATGGACCTCAAGACACAAAATAAAACTCTGGGAAGTAGAGAATATGGGACCTTTAAACGTCCTATTTGAGCCGTCAGCTGACTTCATGCTGACACTGTTTGAACCTGCTCTTGCTAAATTCATGTGAAAAAGATAAGAAAAAGCTTTTGAGCTTTGGTCTAAAAGTTGAGCCACTACCTGGATATGTTGCTTGAGCCATTACCTGGATTTCTTTATACAAAAATGACATTGATGAAGGTGCTGCAGAAGGCAGGGCGAGCGGTGGGGCAAATGGGGGGGAGGGGGGGGCGGGGCGGCAGGGCGAGTGGGGGGGGCAGGGCGGCAGCAGCATGCCCGGGCAGGAGGCGTCCCTCAGGCCGCAGGGCGCTATGTGGTAACTCAGCTCTGCTCTGCTCTCTGGATAATCCTGCCATGATCAATAAGCCGGCGGAGACACGCGACTCTTGCCCAAAGTGTGAAAACAATGTTTAGGTAATCTTTCCATCGGCACCTTGACTGCAGCTTGTTGAGGCGTTGCCCAACACGCTCCTGGAGCCGGTCCTGGGTCTGGTGGAGCTGGATCCACCCTCCCTCCCCCAGGCCAAGGAAACAAGGGCTTGGTTTCTTCAAAGCACTAAACACTAATTTTAGCATTAAGATCACCTGAGGCGGAGAAGACCGATCAAACACACACACTGTCAGCTACCTTTGACCATTTAATATGACAGAAACAGACTGCAGTTTTGTTCCAACATGGTTCTTTATCAGATCTAGACTTGCTCATGTTTTAACCCTGGATCTGGAAGTCCATGTTAAACCCAGTGGGGGAAGAAGTACTCAGATCTTTTACTTAAATAAAAGTAGAAATACCACAGTATAAAAATACTCTGTTACAAGTAAAAGTCCTGCATTCAAAATGTTACTTAAGTAAAAGTACAAAAGTATTAGCATCAAAATGTACTTAAAGCAACAAAAGTAAAAGTACTCATTATGCAGCATGGCCCATTTTAGAATAAGACAGTATATATTATATTATTGAATTATAATTATTGATACATTAATGTGTAAGCATCACTTTAATGTTGCAGCTGGAAAAGGTGGGGCTGATTTCCACTACTTTATATATACTGCTGGGTAGCTTACAGTAATCTATAATAATACATCACAATTTATTAGTTGATTATATTTTGTATTAATAATCTGAATCTGGAAAGTAACTAGTAACTTAAGTTATCAAATAAAGGTAGTGGAGTAAAAAGTACAATATTTCCCTCTGAAATGTAGTGGAGTAGAAGTATAAAGCAGCATAAAATGGTAATACTCAAGTAAAGTACAAGTACCTCAAAATTGTACTTAAGTACAGTATTCGAGTAAATGTACTTACTTACTTTCCACCTCTGGTTAAACCATTTCCAGAACGATGAAATCTGGGTCACATACAGGTAAGATTCAAAACCAGAGGGTGAAAGAATACTGAATATATTTTACTTGAGTAGAAATGTTACTTCAGTTAAATTTTACTTCAGTTAGAGTAAGATTACTTACATTCATCAGACACTTGAAAAGCACCCAGCATTTTAATTTTGTGTGATTTAATTAACAAAATCAATTTCTTTAACATGTATACAGGTTCAAAACAACTTATAAGGATTCCTCCATTTTTCTTTTACAGTTTACTTTTACGCTTTTACATTTACTCAGGTCTAAAGTAAGCACAAAAAGAGAGAGAGTAAATGGAAAAATCTCTGTTAAAACATTGTGGAAAGTAACTAACTGCATCTGCTCTATTCACCACTCTTAAGAAGATTTGTAGATTTTGCTACTTTTAAATGTCGAGTGATTTTTTTTTTTTTTTTTTTTTTCCCTCACTGGCTTTCACTTACACAACAGAAATCTCAGAACTAGTGAGACACTTTGTGGGAAATCCAGCAGAGTCGATGACACAGAGAAGCCAAAAGTCGACCAACAGCGTTTCTGTTGCACAACTCACGGACACACAAATGCCGCCATCACTCCACTCCACAGATACAGCCATGCAAACACACACACACACACACACACAGGCACAACCACAGCCACACACACACATTTACTCACACACCACACACCCCCTCCCTCCCTCATTCTTTGTTCCCATTGGTCGGTGTAGCCAAACCGACCGCAGCGTAGATAGTTGTCATTGATGCCTATAAACAACTGCTCCGCTCACAGCGTCAGAGAAGAGGCTTGGTGTGGGGGAGACAAAAACAAAATCGTAGCCCGCTCCACACACACACACACACACACACACACACACACACACACACACACACTATCCCCCCGCGCACTGTGACTTTAACAGCGTTGACACAAGACACCGAGGAAACAGCCGTGAGCGCCGTTTGACCTACTGTGAACCCCCAGACCTCTGCCTCCGCCCGCTCACACTGCCAGTCAACAGTCTGGACCCACCTGACTGAATATACTCCGTTTCTCATTCTCTTACTGTAAAGCCATATATGAGTTTCTTAGACAAATATAAATAGTGAAGTTGATGCTTATGTATGAATTTCCTTCCAAAGCCTTTTGCCTTTCCATCAAGGCAATCTACTTTAAAGAATCTGAAATATAAGATAGTTTTGATTTGTTTAACACTTTTTTGGTCGCTGTATAATTCCATTTGTGTTATTTCCAGCGGTGGAAAGTAACTAAGTACATTTACTTGAATACTGTACTTAAGTACAATTTTGAGGTACTTGAGTATTACCATTTCATGCTACTTTATACTTTTACTCCACTACATTTCAGAGGGAAATATTGTACTTTTTACTCCACTACCTTTATTTGATAACTTAAGTTACTAGTTACTTTGCAGATTCAGATTATTAATACAAAATATAGTCAACTAATAAATTGTGATGTATTATTATAGATTACTGTAAGATACCCAGCAGTATATAAAGTAGTGGAAATCAGCCCCACCTTTTCCAGCTGCAACATTAAAGTGATGCTAACACATTAATGTATCAATAATTATAATTCAATAATATGATATATACTGTATTATTCTGAAATGGGCCATTCTGCATAATGAGTACTTTTACTTTTGTTGCTTTAAGTACATTTTGATGCTAATAATTTTGTACTTTTACTTAAGTAACATTTTGAATGCAGGACTTTTACTTGTAACAGAGTATTTTTATACTGTGATATTTCTACTTTTACTTAAGTGAAAGATCTGAGTACTTCTTCCACCACTGGTTATTTCATAGTTTTGATGTCTTTGCTGTTATTCTAAAATGTGAAAAATAGTAAAAATGAATATAAATGCGTGTGTCCAGACTGTTGACCTGTAGTAGTTTCCACAGCAGCTAGCTGTTAGCAGTTAGCCGTTCAGGACAGCGACCATCATGCCGGCCGCTGCTTCCCCCACTCAGCAGAGCGAGGTCAGGCAGGCTGCGTGTAGCGCTCAGCGGGGCTTGGCACCGCTGGACCGCGTAATAGGCTAATCACTGTAAAACAAACACACAGACTTAAACCTCCACCCCCCCCCCCCCCCCCTCTCTTCCCTCCCTCCCTAACCCCAACCCCAACCCCACAGCATGATTTAAGAGATTGTGGCGTACGGTGGAGGCAGTGTGCAACCGTAGTCCCTCATTTTCACCATGGCATTGAATTGGAAGAGGATACATGGTCTTGCACCAGGGGAAACAGTATTTATGCTCGAGTCGTTGAACACACAAATTTCTGTTTAATCCCTATTTTCAATACAGACTAATGCCCAGGCACTTTGGCATAGGCAGTGATTGTTATTCAGTATGTTAGTATGGTTTCTCTTCTGTATGTGAGCAGACTGATGAGCTTTGTTCTGTGTGTTTTATTACATGATACTGAAATTTTTAATGGGATTAATTATGTGCTACAGTGCAAAAAAGTTATTTTTATCTTGTTTCCAGACCTATCAAACTTGTTTTGTGATATTTTTTGTCAAATTCTCTCACTGCACTGGCAGATCATTTTGCTGGTTTCAATAAATTTCACTTGATTCATGCCAATATGACTTATTTCAACAAATCATCATAAAACAAGGAGAAAGGAGACAATCTTGAAACAAGAAACTTTCTCCGAGACAATTTCACTTTTACCAAGTAAATGTCCTGAAACAAGTTACATTCTCCTGGGAAAAAAAGTCAAATTTGTTGAAACCGGTAAATTTAAGATGATTTCACTAAAAATATCCTAAAACTAACTTTATATGATCTGATACAAGATAAAATAACTTAACAAGTTTGCTACTTGTGTACTACTACCACTACTACCATTAGTACTACTACAACTAACAGTCTTTCTAGGATTCCTACTACTACTTTCTCAGGCTGCAGGCTCCATGTTGACTTCACACTATAAGGCCAAGCTGCAGCCAGCTGACTGATGTCTTGAATTTTAGAAATAGAAATATCTCAGCTTTCAAAACATCCCTGCATGACTTTTCCTTGAACCACTGTCTGTACAAACCAGTGTTGTCAGATCTTCAAATTCAAACAAAGGGACAGTTGTTGGAATCACGTTCACCCCGTCTCAACTGATTTTTTAGTTTTTGTCCTCTTGAAGCCGGTTCATGGACGTGACAGAGTGCACACGGTCAATATTCGCGTAATTGCAGCCAAAACAACCGGCCGCATCGGAGTCGCGAACCAAGCCTCAGACCCCCAACATCCCAAATCCATTGGCCTTTCTAGTGTTACAGGACAGTTTTACTGCAACAGTTGTGAAACAGTTGGTATAATTAACCCATATTGCACCATTTAAACTAGTGTATTTTTACAGCCAGCACTTTGAAAATATTGGCTGCAGTTTCTCCATGTGAAGTACTTTCCTAACCCTGAACCATAAAATCAGTTTCCAAACAGTTGCAACTGTGACAGTGGAAACGCAGCCTCTGTGTATTCATTTTCTATTCATGTCTGTTGTAGAAGTGTACACTGGCACGCAGCATGGTAGTTCTGCAATATATTATTATGGCTGTTTCGAAGCATTTAGGGAGCCCATGACACCAACAAATAACATAGCAGAGGAGAGGGACTGTTTTTCCTGCCTTTTGGCTGCATTTGGACCCCCTCCCCCCTCCCCACTCCCTCCCCCCCACCCCCCCTTTCCACCCCCACCCCCCGTTGTGTAATCCTACCACTGTCACATGCATGTCCCTCTCTCTGTAATTGAAGTGGTTTAAAAGAGAGAGAGAGAGAGAGGGGAGAGAGGGGAGGGCCGATTCCGAGCAATAAGAATAAGAAGCGTGGTTACATTTCAGCCCGACTGGTGCCAAGGTCCTATTGAAAATATACGGGCCCGGGCCTAACCCCCCCCCCCCCCACACACGTTTCCATGCCTCCCCTGCCATGGCAACAAAACACGGATATGTGAAAACAATGTGAGCGTGAGCCGTTTAACTGTGCCCACCACAATGAGCCGTGCAATTAGCCGTTTTGGACCAGAGGAGGAGGGGCCACTTATTGGATTTGAGAGGGCCGGGTTTGTCGGCGGGGGGGCACTCGAGGGACGCCGCAGTGCCGGATGATAACGTGCGACCCGTGCAGGATCCGGGGCCGGGCGCTCGCCGCTCACCGCTCGCCGCTCGCCGTGGGTAGAGTGCCACTGCCTCCCAGCAGAGGCAATTACCCTAATGGAGCTCTCAGCCGCTCACAGCAGCAGGATCTGGCTGCTTATTACTGGTTTGGACAAGGAATGTGTGTCAGTTCAACACATGTAACCAACAACGATCGCTATATTTCCTCTTATTCTGTTATTCTATTCTATTCTATTCTATTCTATTCTATTCTATTCTATTCTATTCTATTCTATTCTAGTCTATCCTATTCTATCCTATCCTATCATATTCTATTCTATTCTATATTATTCTATTCTATTCTATTCTATTCTATTCTATCTTTAGTGTCCATTGGTGTAGAATTGTGGAGAGAAAATGAACATGAAGGGTTTCACTCATGTCACTTCTCATAACCAGCTTTATTTTCTCTTATTCTATTTTATTCTATTCTATTCTATTCTATTCTATTCTGTTCTGTTCTGTTCTGTTCTGTTCTATTCTGTTCTATTCTATTCTATCTTTAGTGTCCATTGGTGTAGAATTGTGGAGAGAAAATGAACATGAAGGGTTTCACTGATTTCACTTCTCATAACCAGCTTTATTTTCTCTTATTCTATTTTATTCTATTCTGTTCTGTTCTGTTCTGTTCTGTTCTGTTCTGTTCTATTCTATTCTATTCTATCTTTAGTGTCCATTGGGGTAGAATTGTGGAGAACAAATTAACATGAAGGGTTTCATTCATGTCACTTCTCATAACCAGCTTTATTTTCTCTTATTCTTTTCTATTCCATTCTATTCTATTCTAATCTATTCTATTCTATTCTATTCTATATTATCTTTAGTGTCCATTGACGTAGAATTATAGGGAACAAATGAACATGAAGGGTTTCATTCATGTCACTTCTCATAACCAGCTTTATTGTCTCTTATTCTATTCTATTCTATTCTATTCTAGCTTTATCATGATGATTGATCAAATACCTTCAACTTCTCATAACCAGCTTTATTTTCTCTTATTCTATTCTATTCTATTCTATTCTATTCTATTCTATTCTATTCTAGCTTTATCATGATGATTGCTCAAATATCTTCAGTAACAAATGAACACACTGAAGGGATTTCATTCCAAAACACATGATAGCCATTTTGGGAAAAAAAGCTTAAGTGCTTTGTTCTATATTACATCTGCTAAAATGTTACTGTACCTTGTAAGCAAAGGCTGTAAGATATAGCTAATACTTTATTTTATTTAATAGAGAGTGAGTAATAGAAGCTCGTTTCACACACACAAAATACAGCTCAAGGTGCTTCACAAGCTGCACAAGGATGGATACGAGAGAGAGAGAGAGAGAGAGAGAGAGAGAGAGAGAGAGACCACAGTAGAGAAACAATATTAACAGCAATGATTGTCAAGTGAAACAAACATCAGTGAGTAAGATGCACCCAGAAGCATGTGCACACACACCCACACACCTACACACACACACACACACACACACACACACTGTATTAAAACAGGCCAAGTTGACACAGGATCCCCTCTGAAGCTCTTGCGTAACGATCCCAAGTACCTCAGATTCCAATCTAAACCTCTCTCCTCCATTTCCTGCAGGAGGAGGAGGAGGAGGAGGAGGAGGATTCGGCTGTGGCATGTGGATGGCATGATGTCACAGATAAACAGGATTGTGAAAGTGTTGAAGGTGTTGCATCAGCAGCACGTTGCGTTGTGTGTGTGTGTGTGTGTGTGTGTGTGTGTGTGACGCCTCCCTTTCACACCAAAGCTCTTAGAAAGCACCGGGGTTTTATTTTGTAATAGTTTGTCCCGTAGTGAAGGCTCATGTTCCCCTGGTGGATTTAGCTTTACTATCCCCTCATTAGCATCCACATCAAAGCAGCGGGCTGATTTGACCAATAGTGTTGCAGCAGTAGGCGGGACACGGAGCAACGGCAGCATATAATTGGCTGCCGATGGAGGGGAAATTGACAGCGAATGTGAATGCGCGGTTCAGCTCTAGTCGGCTTCATAGTTAAGCAAGGGGAGGAGAATATTTTGAAGGGCCCCAAGCTGAAGAGGCCTCCGAAGGCCCTCTGGTATTATTGTATCTGCCCCGTGTCACATCATGTCAAAATACCCAGAATTCCTGCTGGTAGTCCTGGTTCCTGATTCAAATAGGAACTGGGCCTGTGTTTTAAAGCTGTTGCATCACCTTGTGCCAAAAGAAATCTGAAGCAAACACACTTTTTTTTTTTTTAGATATATATTTTTATTGGAGACCGGTATCATACAAATGTCAAGTACAAAATACAAATCTGTGTTCCAAAATTTTTATTTTTTTTTCACTCCCCCTTTTTGGTGTGTTAGAGAACTGAGAACTAGAACAACACCTTTCTCCGACCCCCCCACCCATCCCAAACTCCCAGAAAGAGACAAAAAAGAAAACAGACACATACAGAAAACTAAATAAAATAAATAAAACACATACACAAAAAGTGAATAAAATGAAATAAAATAGGGAGGGAAGTACAAAAAAAAAAAAAGTATTCACATATGAGATAATAGGCTGCCATCTTTTGTAGAAGTTTGCAGTCGAGCCTCTTAAGGAATATTTCACCTTTTCTAGCAACAGAAAGGACATTAAATCATTTAGCTAGGATGTAGTAGAAGGTGGATTCAGGCTTTTCCACTGTAATGAAGCAAACACACTTAAACCTTCAAATTGTTAGTTAAAGAATAACAGTGGAATATTAATGATATCAACAGCAGCTACGTCTACATGCACAGAGGAACTATTTGTCATACTGCAGTTAAGGTCTTTACCCACACTGCAAAAACTAAGACAAACTTGTTCAGTTATTTTGTCTTGTTTCCAGACTTGTCAAGCTTATTTCAGGATTTTTTTGTGAAATCATCTTACTGCACTGGCAGATAATTTCACCGGTTTCAACAATTTTTTTTTTTTTTTCCACACATTCACACACTTTTACCATTTACTTGGTAAAAGAAATGAAATTGTCTTGGAGAAAGTTTCTTGTTTCATGATTTTCTTCATTGTTTTATGATGATTTCTTGGAAGAAGTCATATTGGCATGAATCAAGTGAAATTTATTGAAACCAGCAAGATTATCTGCCAGTGCAGTGAGATAATTTTGACTAAAAATATCATGAAATAAGCTTGCTGGGTCTGGAAACAAGATAAAATTACTGGACAGCTTGTCATTTTTGGGTTAGTTAACAGAATATTATTGTCCACATTTGTTGTCTCGTCCACAGGTACAAAGGTTCAGCCACTAGCTTCCCTCTTTGACTGAGCAATATCTTACTTCTAATACATGAGAAAGAAATGATGATCCTAATAGTAATAATAATAGTAAATACTGCAGGTGGCAAAAACCAACAGTAAAAGGAATATGAGGGTATGAAAATGTAATTCTCTGTGCTTGTTTCTGCCCCATAGAGAATCATGAAACAGTGGTGGGAAGTAACTAAGTACATTTACCCAAGTACTGTACTTAAGTACAATTTTGAGATACTTGTACTTTCCATTTGATGCTACTTTATACTTCCACTCCACTACATTTCAGAGGGAAATGTTGTACTTTCTACTCCACTACATTTATTTGACAGCTTTAGTTACTTTTCAGATGGAGATTTGACACAATGGATAATATAACAAGCTTTTAAAATACAACACATTGTTAAAGATTAAACCAGTGGTTTCCAACCTTTTTGGCTTTTGACGTCTTACAAAAAGCAGTGTGTCGGGTCGGGTCACATTTCAGATGTCTATGAGTTGTTAACAGCTCCACCAAATAGTGATTTTTCCCACTAAACCTCACATGGTTTCATTTCAATAAATGTTCAAATGATCCAATATTTCAGCAAAAATCAAAGATTGTTTTTTCTTCTGTCCTCTCCCATTAATCATCTCGCGACCCCTCAGATTTATCTGGTGACCCTTTGGAGGGACCCGACCCCTAGGTTGGGAACCACTGGACTAAACTAGCTAACTGTATATAAAGTAGTTCAAACTAGCTCCACCTCCAGCAGCTACAACAGTAACATGCTGCTTACACACTGATGCTTCAGTATTAATAATCTAATGATGTCATATATAGTAAAATATCAGTCAGAGGGACCAAACCACTACTTTTACTTTAATACTTTAAATACATTTTGCTGCTAATACTTACGTACTTTTACTTAGGTAGGATTTTTCATGCAGGACTTTTACTTGTAATGGAGTATTTTTTACATTGCTGTATTGGTACTTTAAGGATCAGAGTGCTTCTTCCACCACTGTCATGAAGTAATTTAAAGGTTTCAGAGAACACAGAAGTAAACTGTTGCTGAGTGTGTGAGGAGCCACTGTGGACGGGACAGCAGCTATACAGGAACATCTGTGAGGACACACTGCACTCTAGTGTTGCTCTTTGGTTAGTGCAGACTGTGGTGGAAGTTTTCTGTAATAAAAGGAGAGTAGACTTGGAGAGTAGAGTTGTCTTTCTGTCGTCTTTATTGCCTGCAGACAAGGCATGATGCATTCACACCAGGTGTGATCAGCAAGGGGCGAAACCCTCTGTTTTGTCCACCCGTCTTATATATATATATCTATCATGTAGTGGAAATAGCTGAGTCATGAGAAGTCCGACACATTCTTATACTTGAAACATTATGCGATTACGGTGCATCTGTGCATAACAAAATCCAGTTCCAACCGGACACTCAAGGCCGTCTCTGGTCAGACCCTTTGTTTATCTCAAACCGGTGGAGAATGGAAAATTACTGAAGACAGAGACAGCATTCAACTGAGGAATGGTATCATGCTTCAGACGTGATGAAATAGAACGGCCAGGTTCCGGAGATGAAAGATTTCCAGTGCAAACAAGGACGAATAAAACTAGCCTCTGTCTTATCAGTCTCAGGTCAGGTCAAAGCCATGAGAGATGTGCTGAACAGCAGTTTGTAAATTTCCACACAGAGATGAGTTCTCATAATAATACAAAGAGAGTACAGTACAGATATTAAAGACATAAAAGACATAGAATAGTATAATAGTGTAATTTCCTCCACACAGATCAGTTCCGAATGTCTTATGCTGCCTTCAGGTGCTCCTCGTAAGCTTTACTCCTGAGATCGGAAGTTGTAAGTACATGTACGAGTTGTCGCGCATTCAAGTTGCTTTTGGACAGAAATAATAACAAGAGCATTCAATCAAACTTTATTTATGATGGACTCCATGACAAACATGCTATTTTACTTTAAGAATCAAGCAGCACTGAGCTGCTTTGTGCAGAGGAGAAAATCCATGTCAGGCATGCAACTGCTGTCTTCATTTACAGTGGTGGAAAGTAACTAAGTACATTTACTCAAATACTGTACTTAAGTACAATTTTGAGGTACTTGTACTTTACTTGAGTATTTCTATTTTATGCTACTTTGTACTTATACTCCACTACATTTTAGAGGGAAATATTGTACTTTTTACTCCATTACATTTATTTCACAGCTATAATTACTAGTTACTTTTCAGATCAATATTTTATATTTAAAACATCTTGATCATCTTTATAAAATAACTATAAAATTGTTATAGATTAGACTACCCAAAAGTATAGCTAAATTGTTAAGATTAGCTTCACGTTGACAACTTTAAAATGCTGCTTACATGTACATGTACGTATGTCAATAAATCAGTATTAATATTCCAGTAATTTATGAAAAATATAACTCTCTAAATGGGGAAAGTTTGCATAATGAGTATGTTTACTTTGATACTCTAAGTGCATTTTGCTGCCAATACTTATGTACTTTTACTTAAGAAAGATTTTGAATGCAGGACTTTTACTTGTAATGGAGTATCTTTACATTGTTGTATTGCTACTTTTACGTAAAAGATCTCAGTACTTCTTCCACCACTGTTCATTTATCAAAAAGAAAAATGCATGACACTAAAAAAGTTAAATTACAAACACACAGCAATACCAGTACTAGTAATAATACATGCTCTCCGCCTCCTAAACGTCACATCACTCAACAACTCAAAATTCCCGGTCGTATTTACCACTTTATTGGGTCGTTCATGTGCGCACGAGTTGTAAATTACGGTGTTTCCGGCGGCACTTGAAGGCAGCATTCCTCCGGCACACTGACTCATTATGGAAACACAGTTGTGGTCTCATCATGAGGGAATCCTGCAGAAACAAACCACAGGTAGGACACACTGAAGAGGTTCAAAATAAGGTTTAAAATAAGATGTCCCCCACTTCATGCATGAATTATTAAATCACAAAGTAATATTTTTTTTAAGGTTTGTTTTTTACTTTTAAACAAGTGAAAAATCATGCCAATAAAATTTTTTTCAGTATGTTTTATTTTGAAGGAGTTAGGTATCTGTTTACTGCAGTGGACACCATGCATGAACGGTATAAAAAGTGATTCAATGGAACTCAATATAGGTCCGATAAAACATATGTTTTTAAAACATTTACTAAGAGCAAATCGTATGAATACACATAAGATGAATACACACGAATACATATTTTTTCTGACCTATATTGAGTTCCATTGAATCACTTTTTGTACAACTGATGCATGGTGTCCACTGGAGTGGACAGATGTATTTTCAATAATCAAATGGAATTGTAGACAACGCTTTGGGGGTCCGCCACCTGGTGGTTGGGACATGGTACTACAACTTAAATGGTTCAAAATGGCTTCCAAATATCTGTCCACTGTAGTGGACACCATGCATGAAAGGGTTAAAAATTAAAACATGACTGCTGCATGAAAAGAAAACTCACAATTGAGTATCATTGAGGTTATTGATTAGCTGAAGACCTTTGCTTAAAAAATAGTAACATATCAGATGACAGGAGCATGTAGTATTATTAAAATATGAAGCACTATACATCAGTATTTTCCCCAGCTGAGTATATTAGAATGAAACCACTCATTTAGATTTTTCTAGAATACTTTTGGAAAGCTCATGATTGTTTCAGCAGCTCAGATGAATACATGCTGCTCTATGTGCAAACGCACATAAACATGCAGGTAGACCCAAGCACACACTTACTTAACACACACACTTTATTTTTCTGTCTCTGATTTGGGGCGGCACCAGGAGTTATGGCAACAGGAGATTGATGACAGCCTAATGAGTTTTTCTCCTCAAAATCTGGAGGCTTAAAATAAAGTTTTAATTCGCCTGCAGCATTATTAAAAAGGTTTGAAAAAGCCAGGAGATAAAACAAGTCAGATAATCCTGTTTGATTTGATCGGTTCTAGAATAATTAAAACAAAACATACAATTTGCCTAAATTCCAGCGGTGATACTGTCACATATTCTTATGTGAAATGAATTGTGTTGCATTTCAGCCTCCAGAGATCAACATCTTCTAGTTTCTAATAAGCAACAAGCCACGAGGTTCATCAAGATGTTTTTGGGAGAGCGTGTCATGGTAATCAGGATGAACATATTCTACACTGCTGCCGGGATTTTCACTCTTTCTACAGAGACCCAAATGTTCAAAATAATTTTACCTGTCCATAACACTTAATTAAATGCAAATAAAACCCAATGAATACATACTTTAATGAGACGATACAAGACACAGAAACAGCAGAGTTTCAGTAGATGCTTAAATATGCAGTTTATACTTATACAATACTTATCATTTAGTTATTTATTTGGTTATTTACTTTCTCTTCAAAACTTTGGGAACTTATTTTACTCTTTTGACCAAGACTTTGAAGAATTCTATTGCACTTTATTCAGACCAGGTTCAAATGCTGTTTAGCCGTTAGGGACCAGACATGTGGAGCTCAATGATTTAAAGTATTCCTCTTTAACCAAGTGTTATTCTATTCTCTGTGCTCGGTTCTGTTCTACTCTATTCTGTTCTGTTCTATTCTGTTCTCTTCTATTCTGTTTTGTTCTGTTCTGTTCTATTGTATTCGATTGTATTATGTCCTATTCTATTCAGTCTATTCTATTCTGTTCTACTCTATTCTACTCTACTCTGTTCTATTCTATTGTGCTCTACTCTATTCTACTCTATTCTGTTCTGTCTACTCTATTCTGTTCTGTTCTACTCTGTTCTGTTCTATTCTGTTCTACTCTGTTCTGTTCTATTCTGTCCTGTTCTATTCTGTTCAGCTCTGTTCTATTCGGTTCTACTCTGTTCTATTTTATTCTGTTCTGTTCTACTCTGTTCTGTTATTCTATTCTGTTCTACTCTTTTCTGTTCTGTTCTATGCTATGCTATTCTGTTCTACTCTGTTCTGTTCTATGCTATTCTGTTCTAAGCTATTCTGTTCCGTTCTGTTCTACTCTTTTCTGTTCTGTTCTGTTCTATGCTATGATATTCTATTCTGTTCTACTCTGTTCTATTCTATTCTATACTGTTCTGCTCTGTTCTATTCTCTTCTACTCTGTTCTATTCTATTCTGTTCTATGCTATTCTACTCTGTTCTGTTCTATTCTATTCTGTTCTACTCTATTATGTTCTGTTCTATTCTGTTCTTTCTGAATCATTTACAGAGAGGCAGACACTCTGTTCACCAGGTGAGTCTGCAGAACAGAACAGGACAGAACAGGACAGGACAGAACAGAACAGAACAGAACAGAACAGAACAGAACAGAACAGAACAGGACAGAACAGGACAGGACAGAACAGAACAGAACAGAACAGAACAGAACAGAACAGAACAGAACAGGACAGGACAAAGTAGAATAGAACAGAACATAATAGAGCAGGACAGAACAGAACAGGACAGAGTAGAACAGAACAGAACAGAACAGAACAGAACAGGACAGAACAGAACAGAACAGAACAGGACAGGACAAAGTAGAATAGAACAGAACATAATAGAGCAGGACAGAACAGAACAGGACAGAGTAGAACAGAACAGAACAGAACAGAACAGAACAGGACAGGACAGAACAGAACAGAACAGAACAGGACAGGACAAAGTAGAATAGAACAGAACATAATAGAGCAGGACAGAACAGAACAGGACAGAGTAGAACAGAACAGAACAGAACAGGACAGAGTAGAATAGAACAGAACTGTTCCGTTCTACTCTGTTCTGTTCTGTCCTGCTCTATTATGTTCTGTTCTATTCTACTTTGTCCTGTTCTGTTCTGTTCTGTCCTGTCCTGTTCTGTTCTGCAGACTCACCTGGTGAACAGAGTGTCTGCCTCTCTGTAAATGATTCAGAGGACAGGAACAGTTCACCTGCATTAGCCAGGTGAATATTTATGGAAGTCAACAGAAGCTCTGAGGAGATTCTGGGAAGCTCAGAGAGTGGATTCGTAGAAAGCCGGCGTGGCGTGGAGAGCGGCCGCTCCGCCGAGGCTAAGTGATGCGGGATGGAGGGAAAAGTGTGTTCATTTAATGTGGACTGAAGGGAGAACGGCTGTATAGCTTTAGAGAGCATGGTGTGTGTGTGTCTACAGTGTGTGTGTGGCTCTACAGTGATATTTTACCAAGAATCTCATGAAGCACATTTTCAGAATGCTACAAAAAAAAAATCCTCTGATGTTCATCATTTAGTGTCTCTATAATACAAAGGATCCAGCCTGGAAAAGTGTTATCATTTTGTCATCTGTGAACTTAAGTTTCCTGCTATCCTTCCAAATTTACCATAATTTGAAACAAATCATGGTAAATTTGGAAGGACAGTAGGACAGTGCTGTCAAGCATTTTGTAAAAGTAGTTGTCACTTTTTTCAAATGATATTTCATTTTGCAACTCTTCACATGTACATGTTGACATGACCGTTATTGGGTAGTTATTCATATGATTCTGACAGAAGATGTCTGGAAAAGTCTGGAAATGCTTAGAAAATATACTTAGTCATTTGAAAAAACTGGGAAATTGGACAAAAAGTCTGGAAAAGTATGATGCAAAGGTTTGTTCTGGACCGATACACTTTTCCTATAATCCTACACTTACTGTCATTTCACATTATGATATTTGTTGTGAAGAAAGATCTTCAGCTATACAGTGATACAGCCTGGGGTCTGGGGACCACCAGGGGTCCTTGAGGGGGTTCCAGGGGGTCCCCAGCAAATTGATGAATTGTTAAACTTCACTATTATTTCATTTACAAGTTAACACAGTTAGAGAATGTAGAAGAATGACTGTTCTGATCATAGTTTCTCTGTTATCTCTCTGCCTACAATACAGATAGTCATGGGATTCTGGACAAAATCAAATCTAACAATAAAAATATTCTCAGATTTGGGTCTGAGAGACAAAATCTCATCAAATGGGGTCTGTGGCTCTAATGTGGACTAAATTAGGGTCCTTGATATGAAAAAGGTTGAGAATCACTGGCCTAGTTGACAGTCATTATCAAGCTACTATTGGGATCCATCATTTTGCACACTGACCAAAATTTCAGTCAAGATGATGAATGATTTCAGTTCTGTATCCATATGATTACAATATTTACACACACTTAAGGGTACAAAATACTTTGTCTTCTTTTCCACGCTCTCTCAAGAAATGTTGCCAGTATAAAAACATTTTTCTCTTGCATTTTTTCAAACATAGAATTCCTCAGGTCATATACCTTGTACAATAAATAACAAAATGAAATCCATCCTCAATAACATCCAAAATCGCACATAAATATTGAAACAAGAAATTGAGGTGTGGTAAAAGTGAAAAATTAAAGTTGAAGTTTAAAATGAAAAATGAGTAGAAACCCTGTGAAGAGTGTCTTCCTGCCAACAGATGGAGCCATCGAGCCTCTCCCCCCATTCACCTTGTTCCTCTCCGTAACAGCAGCCGCTCAGTACAGGTGTGATGAGACAGACACACACACACACACACACATACACACACACACACACACACACACACTTAGAGATTTTAGATTAGCAGGGCCATAAAATTTGTCCTTATTCAAAGACACAGGTTCTGTCTGTCTGTTGGTGAAGTGGTTTCTCAGGATTGTTTTGGCCTGGTGCACACACACACACACACACACACACACACACACACACACACACACACTTAGAGATTTTACATTAGCAGGTCCATAAAATTTGTCTGTTCCCAAGTTAACGAGTGGCAGCATGTCAGACAGAAGGTGGAAACGGAAAACAATATTTGTCCTAAGTTTGTTGAAATATCTACAGAACAAAATAGTAAGCTACACTATTTTGAAAGGTGCTAAAAAGTGGGGTGGGGAGTGAGAGCGAACATTGGTGTGTGTGTGTG
Source organism: Centroberyx affinis (assembly GCF_046629955.1). NCBI lineage: Eukaryota > Metazoa > Chordata > Actinopteri > Beryciformes > Berycidae > Centroberyx > Centroberyx affinis. The sequence continues at coordinate 157,478 of NW_027281867.1, forward strand.
TGTGTGTGTGTGTGTGTGTGTGTGTGTGTGTGTGTGATAACTGATCAGCCATCTCTACTTGGGAGTGGTAACAATTTTCTGTTCACAAAGACTTTGACGCTGCTAAAGGTAAATAAAAACTGCTGTGATGTCACTGGTTGAGGCGTGGCCAAACGTTTCAGTCCACACAGAGCAGTGCAACAAAGATCTGCCCGACAAGCCATGCAGGAATTTGAAAAAATGTTTAAATAAAGTCCAGGATTAATACTATTCACTATGTTTATAGCTCAAAAACAGGATTTAGTGCTGATTTGCTCTTTAAACATAGGGACACAATGATTTTGGGATTGACAGAACACTACAACTTGCTGAATGCTTTGCCATAAATAACTGATAATGATAAATACAGTTAAATCAGTTAGTAACACTTTACAATAAGGGTCACTAAGTTAATAAGCATTAACTAACCCTTAATTAACAGTTAACTAATATGTCTGGTAATCATTTACTAATGGTGTTCATGTTAACTAAGGTATTAATTTACACATTATTTAATAGTCATCTTTATAAACTATTAAATCATGTATAAATTAATACCTTAGTTAACATGAACACCATTAGTAAATTATACATTAGTTAACTGTTAATTAAGGGTTAGTTAATGCTTATTAACATAGAATGGTGAAGATAATAGTGATAATGCTTTTGCGGCAAGTATACACCAAGTTTTGATGAATTTTGATGGTTAGTTAATGTTTATTAAGCATTAACTAACCCGAAACTTAGTGACCCTTATTGTAAAGTGTTACCAATCAGTTAAAGTTAAAGTTAGTTAAATTCTAATTCGAAAGTCTCTTTCTGGTGTTACAATACAAAGCTTTCCTTTCTTATTATAGGATGTTTTGAGACATAATCTAACCAACTTGTCAAAAATGTTTCTAATGAGATGGGTTTTATAACACCAGAATGAGCTGTGATTATATTCATCTGTTTGTAGTAGTACAATAATAAAAGGACAAAGGCTATCATATTAGAGGATAATTTGATAGACGGCAATGTTACAGACTTATAATGTCAAGAACTATTTCCTCAAAACTTCAATTTAACAGAATGCTTTCATAGACAGGGTGCAGATCTATCAGAATTTCATAAGTGAGATGAATATGGGTTTTAGAACACCAGAATAATACTATGATTGTACTGTATGCATCTGTTTATAATAGGCAACTGATAAAAGGACAAAGGGAGTAAGATCTAACAGTCATATCTCAGCAAAGTTTTCCACAAAAGTTAAATGGAAATGGGTTTTATAACACCAGAATGACATGTGATCATGCTGTATACAGTATATATACATCTGTTCTTAATAGGTCAATAACAAAAGGACAAAGGGCATCATATGACAGAATATATTTGATAGATAGGAGTCGGATCTAACAGACGGTCAAATGTCAGCAAATTTTTCAGCAAAAATTCAATGAAAATGGGTTTCGCAACACCAGAAAGAAATACACCTGAACTGTGAAACATGCCTGTGTCTGACAGACGGGATGTTGATCTAACAGACACACGTCAGGAATTTCTTCCACAAAAGTTCAATGAAAATGGGTTTTATCACACCAGAATGAAATGTAATCGTCCCCTGATGCGACGTTCCATTTACCTCGGAAGTCGGAAGTCGGAGCTGGGAATGACGTCACACCCGAGCTGACCGCGTTCCAGTACAACAAGTCGGAAAACCAATTCGTTTTTTTTATTTCACGGGGTGGGGGAAGTGGGGTTTGCTCTAGCCAGGTTAGCCATTGTTAGCAATACCAGTTGATAACAACGCGTTACGCGGTATTTTGCGCATACATACAAACACCGTAGCAACATGTCCACAGATAGAAGTTGGACAGTACTGTGTGTACGACTGATTTAATGAGACACAAATACAACAGAAGTGCTAATAAACAGTATATTACTACAGCTTGAGGTGCGGAGCAGCCATCTTGGATTTTGAGGTCGGGGTTGGTGAGGTTCTTCCGACTTTCCGAGTCGGAAATCCGACTTCAGGGGGCTTTCCAGTTGAAATTTCCGACTGGGAACTCGGAAATTCCGACTTCCCAGTTCAAACGCACCATATATATACATCTGTTTAATATAGTCCAATAATAAAAGGAGAAAGAAAGGGCATCATACGACAGGATATTTTTGATAAATAGGAGTCAGATCCAACTGACAGTCATATGTGAGCAAATTTTTCAACAAAAGCTCAATGAAAATAGGTTTCGCAAAACACCAGAATGAACCACGCCTGTGTATGCATACCTGTGTATGTATATTCAAATATTATACTACAAGATGTTTTGATAGATAGGAGGACAGGCTTGTCATGTCAGTCTAATGTGGAACGGGCTTTTTCGGGCATCATCACACCTGATGTTGTCTCATTCCAGTTGTAAGCAGATAGACGGGAACTTTTCCTGATTGAATGGCCTCTTCCTTTCTGTCGCAGACTATTCCCTGATTTTGTTCGGGATTTCAATTTCCATCACATCTGGACAGTGAAAGGCCTTTTTGTGTAGCGAGAGAACAATGATCAGCAAAGAGACGGAGAGAGAGAGGGGGAGAGAGAGAGATCAACCCTCTCCGAATATACTTTTACTACCGCCAAACTTATATTAACCTCCTCCTGTTCTATTGTCAGTGATAGTGCAGTGCCAACAGAGAAAAAAGGTCAGAGCTGAATAGTGTCATTGCTGTCGTGAGGCAGAGAGAAGCCTGTTCGGTGCATTAAAGTGTCAGCTCAGATTGAAGACGGTTATTGGGGAAAGGGAAAGAGGAGAGAGGGAGACAGAAAGAGCGAAACAGACAGACGGAGAGATGGCTAATAAAAAGCCCGATAGGTAAGAAAAAAAAAGAAAAATGAAACTCCAGTCTTTTTACAGTAGATTCACCAGTAAAGCCGCAGTCAAATGAAGGGTATTAGATCTCCTCGGAACAAAAGTCTGCCTCGCCTGCATGAATATTCAACCCCTCGCCTCTCCCCGTTTCTCCTATAAAGCCCTCAGGATTTTAAGAGAGCATTTATTAAAAGTGAGCAAACATTCCTCTCCGGTTACAGCCTCGCGGAGTAATAAAAACTGTGTTTACTGTATCTGTCCCAGAATTAATGAGACTAAATGGTTGGTTGAGTTCATGCGTGGAGATGGAGCCGATAATCCACCGCGATACTGTAGATCTTCACCCAGCTCACTCTAAACTCCCAAGACTCAACTACTGTAGATCACTGTAATGAGGAAAGTTACAGTGTGAGAGATGGAAAACTTTATTTATATAGCACCTTTCAAAAACAAAGTTACAAAGTGCTTTACAATAAAAACAGATAATAAAAGTAGATAAGATCCAAAAAATTAAGATATAAGCCAGATAATATAATTTAAAAAGTTACAAAAAATACCATCAGTTAAGAAAAAGCCATAAGATAAAAGTGAGTCTTAAGAAGAGATTTAAAAGAGTTTGCCTGCCTGAGAGTAGATGCATTTGTAATGTGTTTGTGCATGAGAAGGTTTCATGCCTCTTGTGTGTCTGCATTTGTGAGTGTGTGTGTGTGTGTGTGTGTGTGTGTGTGTGTGTGTGTGCTCCATAAGACGAGAAAGATCTGCCGTTAACTGAATCTTTATATCTACAGTAAATCTCAATCCTTTTACAAGCCGCTGCACCTGCTGCTTCAGACCATCAAAGGAAAAGAGAACAAGATTCAGCTGCTGAGAAGTCTCTCCTCTCCAAAAACCTGGTTCACAAACGAGCGGAGGCTGCATGGCGGACTGCAGCGGGTCTCTTTCAGACGGGTTTCCACCCCGACATCCACCCTGCTCCCCGCTTCTATCTGTTTCACAAGACTCAGGCGTTTCCTGTTTAGAATATAATATCGACTCAGCTGCACGTCACAGTTTGGGCGGCGGTGCTGCTGACCTAAAGCAGTCGTTCACAACCTGGGTCACAAGATGATTTGTGGGATACGATACAAATTTATTGTCCTGTCTAAATGTTCAGATTTTTCTCTGTTTTCTCTGTGTATTTCACAAGGCTTCCTCTGATAACTGATCAACTGAAAAGGGAAAATCATTCTTTGGGTGAACTGTTCACCAGACGTGGGGACTCGAGTCACATGACTTGGACTCGGCACGGTTTTAATTGCTTGAGACCTGACTTGATGCATGAAGAGAAGACTTGAGACTTGAGTTCTGGTGACTTGGGACTTGACTCTGACTTGTACTCTGATGACTTGAAAAGGTTTCTAAAGTCTTGACTTGAGATCTTGTGTTTGTGTAAATGACTTAGATTGAAAGTGATGAGATTTGTTCCAGCAGACGACTGAATTTAAATTCTGTTTTCTGAATTTATATGGAATGACTGAATTTATTGAGTTGAAATTGATTATAGAAATCAAACTCATGATGCTCTTACCAAGTTTTTATCCTATTAAAACCATATTGCATTGAAAAGTCCTAGATATTTAGTTTTCTTTAATATATTAAATTGATACTGGACTCTTGATTTGTTCTGACTTGACTTGCTGTTGACTTGCTGACATTAACAACATGGACTTGACTTGGACTTTACTTGGTAATCTATATTTAGACTTGGGACTTGTGCCTCAAGACTTGAGACTGACTTGGGACTCGAGCAAAGTTGACTTGGTCACATCTCTGCTGTTCACCACTCTGAATATGCAGCCTATGCAAATACGAGCTCTGTGCACGAAAAGTGAGAAAAATATGTGTTCTCACCACAAAGGGGTTATGTGAAGGAGTCACAACTATAAAAAGGAACTAGTCTGAGATGTCTGACATGTAGACATGTACGCAATGTTGTCTGTGTTTCAGACTTCATGCTCATTTCACAACATTTCATGAAATCATGTTGGAATGTGTGCGACTGTGGGAGTGTAAAGCATTGCTGTAAAAGAGCGTGCATGGTAAGCCACGCTTCCCTGGATAAACTAATGTGTAAAAAAAATACAAAAAATAGGTGAATAAAAACTGGTCAGTGGGCAATTATTAAACTGAATGCTAAACGGCAGTTGCAGCTGCACACCTGACTCAGTTGGTTTTAGAAATTGAGTTATTGGCTCAGTGAAGGACACAGCAACTAATAATGTCTTTGTAATCTCGTATTTGACACGATCACTTTGATGTCGTTTAGATACACATCTTACTTTTCTTTTGGAGACGGGCAAGTCCTGAAAGCCTGCCCAAGGTTTTAATAATGATATTTGTTATATCGGACCTTCGGACGATTACTTACTGTTCCTCTGTGTTCTGGATGCCGAGAACACTCCGCCATAAATTACCGCTCAAGGCCTCCGGAGTGAGGAACGTTCTCCGGGAGTCCTTCACAGCTGGTCGACCACATGCAGCACACTGAGCGTCTGGGTGACTCACGGGGCTTTCACACCACAAGCGGCAATGCGTATATTTTAAGGGTGCAAGCTGGAATCTACAGAAACATACTTTTACCTTTCCAGATACACTAGCGGGGTCATCAGCAGTTTATTAAACAATTCCAACAGCCTATGGGTTCGTTTTCTGTAAATAGTCCGTTTTAAATGGTGTAGATAGATTTACTAATGACATGAATAATGTGCTAAGTTAATGCTTTCAGGTCTTAACATCATTCAAAGCAGCTGAAATAATTCAACAATGACGCTATATCTAGGCTTCTTCTGAATATGTAAATAACGCAATATAATTTTTCTAACCTGGTATCCTCATCCTTTCGGATATTATCTGCCAGGCCTGTGACTTTTTGGCCAGGTTCCGATATGTTTTTAACGTGGTGTTGTAACTCCTTGGTGCTCCGGCGCTATGGTATTAAAACAGTCTCATAAGTATTCACAAACAAATGTCAAGTCACATAACTCGTAAAAACACAATGCACAAATAAATGCAGAGTGATTTGTATCTGTAAATCTGTATCTGTGCCTCTAATTTACCACTCATATATCATAATTTGTATGTCGACTTAGCATTTTTAAATGGAAATATGTTTTTGAATCTCCACCTTTTTGTGTGGATTCTTTTGAGACTGTTGTACCGTGCTGTTTCACACAAAATCCACAAATGCAGGGAGCATGTGACTCATAAAATGTCACGTGACTCGTGTCTCGTAAAAAACACAACGCACAAATAAACGGAGAGAGATTTGCATCTGTAACCCATCATTTGAGTAAATGTAAACTGACGCCTACAAAGTTTCCGCCTCCAGTAAATGTCGGAATGCCATTGGACGCGTCTCGTCGAGGTCAGCGTGTTTTGGGGGTTAAAGTTCAATATAGTAAGCGGCATGTATGTGCTCTCAGTGACACGGGTTTGAATTCAGTGTCCGAGGTCGTCTCTGCCCCCTTCAGCTCATTTCACTCTCATCTGTATCTGATGAAGCCTCAATGCCATAAAAGTAACCTTATAAAGACATGGAACAGTGCGCCAACTCCATACTCCACTGAGTCCCAGCTTCCCTTACTCAGAATATGATGAGATGAGATGTGATAAAACTGTACTTCATTAGTCTTATTTCAGTGGTGTATCAGGGTTTTAGCTCTCATACAGCACCAGGATCATTTCTGGCTGTGTAGCCCAGTTTTAGACCAAGCAGTATATTTAAACAATGCATAAACAGCTGTAAATATAAAAAAATATGCACCAGAGAAGTTCATATGTACAAGATGAGTCTTTATTTTTGTCATTTACCTCAGAGGATGCAGTCTAAGATGTAGACGTTACCAAAACTTTCACTTTTAAACCCTGTGTAGCCTCATTTTAGCCTCGACGTCTGTAACCATTTAGACTTTAAAACGGCTAATCAACGCAAAATTGCTCAGTGGGAAGCTTGGCTGTCATACTATGGCATACGTCTGTGTGTGTGTGTGTGTGTGTGTGTGTGGTTATGGTAACATGAGACTAAAGAAGATTATATGTGTGACTAAGCCTAGAGATTGCCATTTTGGAAGTATGCACTGTACTTTTATTTGCAAGCAGAGACATCTCTAACTTTATCTCGTCTGTTTTTATTTTCGACAGCTTAATCCGCTTTGTTACTTCAGGGGTAGCTAGCCAAGCACTAGTCTGATATCTTGCAAATGGTTTTCAGACTTTGGGAATGATGTTATGTTCCCTGTGCCCTTTGACCTCTTGCTGTCTCGGTTATTTATGACTTACACAGCGAAGCTTCGCCTTTGAGCCGGAGAGAAAAGTGTCCCGTCTGAACAGCCTCAGACAGCCGGGACCAGGTCCGATCTGTGCCACAGCTGAACATCAGGGGCCGGATTCAGAAAAACCTCTTAAGAAAAAAAATCTTCTCAAGTGCCATTTTTTTCTTAACTTTAGTCTTAAGAAAGAAAATAGGAAAAAATGCTATTCTCAAAAACAGTTCTTTTATATTTTCTTAACTTTCTTCTTATGTATCTTCCTAAGAAAAAACTTAGGAATAAATCCTATTCTTGAAATGAAAGTTCTCAAATTTGTTCTTGATTTTCTTCACTTGTCTTAAAATTCCTACAGTGAAAAGGTAAGCCTCTAATATCATATATTTAAACACATTTTAGACAAGTAGGTTATAGTTCAAAGTCTTCATAGGTTCCCCTACACCTAACATTAAGATGAACATTTATTGTAAAGCTTTATTTGGTGTAGGGCCAGGTAGGCCTCTGTCTCATGTCTGTTGAAAATAAGCTGCAAATTTTACAGTTACCAACAGCAACCAATGTTTAAATCTTTGCCCTAGTTGCTCTAAATAGGTTTTTCCCCAGTTGTTTTGTAGATGGAAGCACTTTGGGTTTCCTCCTAGCCTTGTCTCCTAGCCTCCTAGCCTTGTCTCCTAGCCTCAGTGGCAGTAAGCCTAAAGTTTATTAACCAGGATTAATTCAGGCCCTATTTTGAGAAGTTGTTAAGTAGGAAAATTAAAGATATTCATAAGAAATGAGACTGTTACTAAGAAAATATTGAGGAATTGAACACTTAAGAGGGCCTTCTTCAGAACGTCCTAAATTTTCCTCTCATGTCATTTCTTAAGATCTATCTTAAGAACACATTGGTGAATCCGGCCCCAGATGTTTTGTGCCTGTGTATATGCAAACAGTGATCGAGTAAAGAGCAAAAGGTTAAGACTGAGGGAGAACAGTATAGAGTCCTAAACCCCGCCCACACACCAGGATTCACCCTGCTGTCGTCCAGTCTCACACGCTTAAACTGACAAACTGCAGATGTTGGATCTGTCAACATCAGCTGTGACCCTGCTGATGTGCGTCAGCTAACAGCACAATTAATAAAAAATAAATAAATAATAAAAAGTGAGTCATCTGTAGAACATCCAGAAGCCATAGCGGGGGAGTTTTTATATATTTGGTACAGTGTAATTAGGAAATAGTTTTTTCGCATATCCCTCTGAGACAAAAATCTCATCTGTTCAAGAAGTACCTCATGTCTCCTTCCTCCCACTGAATGATTTCCCCTCTCTACTCCCTCATTCTACAAAAAAAAAAACCTTTATCTCTCCACCTTGATATTTTTCTCTTTTTCCTAGAACTTACTTTCACATGATCATTCTGTGATCACAGGAAAAATGACTTTTGCTTGCCATATCTTTGGTGGCTTGTAAACTTTGATGACGCAAGAATTGAATCTTATTATTTACTGTTGCAATCATTATAAATCACTTTGGATTAGAACATCAGCTAAATGCCTGGAATGTAAACAGTGGTGTAAATGGTGGGATTGGCTGTTGGCGATGGGATTAAACCTGCGACTTTCTGGACACGGGACGCAAGGTTCATAAAGACAATATTAAATCAAATTCAAGCACTTTCAAAGACTTTTTCCAGCACTATTTTTCTGTTCATAAGGACTCTGCACAAAAGCAAGAAACATTTCTGTAAACCTCAAACCTGCATTTTAAACAACCATCAATGCTTTAAATCATCATCTTTCCCAGAATACATTGGTCTTCTTTTCTGTGTTTTGACTTGCATTCTGCACATGCTGCACACTGCAGCATTTTACTTATTTATTTATTTATTTATTTATTCATATGCATGTTTGTTTGTTTGTCTATGTGTTTATTTGTTTATTTCAAGGTCTTTTTAAGCACTTTCCCACTGAACCCTGGGGACGGCCTCCCCAACCACCTGGCCACCCACCGCCATTGCAGAAAGACACAGATGAAAATGTGAAATGAAACAGGATTTCTGATTTGACTTTTGATATTTGAACATCTTCAAAAATGGATGTAACGCTTACAAGATAAAGTGAGCAGTTCTCCTGTTTCTTATGAACATACAAAGCATGTAAACTACCACTTAGCCTACAAGTCATTCATTGGAGATGGAGTCACAGAGTAAAGGGTAAAAAGGCAAGGGTGAGTAGTCCCCAAGTGTTTCTCATTTGATCTCCAATACTGGCAGTGCCCAATACTGCCAAGGTGCCTATGAGCAAGATCACCTAACCTCCATGTGTATTAATCAGCCTGCTGCAAGGATGGAAAACTCAGATGTAGCCATTGACCTTATTCACACAGTGGCCATTTTGAATAAGGGTGGGAAACTCTAAATCTTTCAGGTTTCTCACTGAAAAACATATTAGAAACAAAGAATCTGGAGGGACATGGGTTCACATTTTAATATATCTGACCCATTATCGCTAACTTTCAGAGTCTAGTCTAGTAGCGATTAGTTAATTAGTGAATAGCTGATATAGCTAGTAGCTTACTAACTAGTATGCTAGCTAACTAACTTCCCTGCTAAATTCAAGCAGTCATTGTAGTTTTTGTTCATGAGACTGTTAGTTAATCCTAGTTAATACTAGTTAATTAACTGTCGTCACTAGTTTTATATATAAAGTATATGGCAATCTTTCAGGTAGAGTTTCCCACCCCAAGTGTTCAAAATGGCCGCCATGTGAATAAGGTCTATTGTAGAAATCCTGTGATTTGTTGCACATTTCCTGTATTACTGCTGTATTTTTCCTGCATCCCCAAGAGAAATTGTTTGTACAAAAAAAAAAAAAATTGCTCTGTTATACTTCGTTTGGTTGCTAACTAGTTAGTTGAAAGATAGTAGAGTTTTTATTTAGAATATATTAATTGGCTATGACTGTATACAGTGCTAATGCAGGATTGATCAACTAGTTAAAAACACCCTGACTCTTGGCTTTTAAACATTTTTTTATATTGATTTTACTTGCACATATTCAGCAATGTCCAGGAACATTTAAAATTATTTTTTCACAGGTACTACTACTAGGCTACTTTTATAGTTCATATACATTTTTTGTCAGTAACATTCATTAAGTGCCTGGCCTATCTGGTGCTCTATATTGTGTTCAGTGCTTTGGAAACTAGTTTGTGTTTACTTGTCGACTTGCAGGCTGGAGAGGAGCACTTAGAGGAAGCTAGGCACCTGATCCTGGTTCACTGCACAGTCTCCACACTGAGCCGTCCTGGGCCTGAGCATCAACACCCTGAGACTTTACACTGAACCACTGAACAGGTTTGGTCCAATTTCTGTCAGAGGAACATAATCACAGACAGTATCTCTGCCCTGTTGAAAGTTGCAGATTGCAGTTTCATATACAAACATTTATCTGAGGAAGAGCTGCTCTGTAGGCAGAAATAATCTGATTGGTTGAGTTAAACCTTAAAGGGGCGGAGCCAAAGAACCATAGTTTTTCAGGGGACAAGTTGGGTAAAGAAGGAATTCCAGTCAAAATATAAATAAAAATATGAATTGGAACGTTTGTTAATAATAATAAATTGTATTTATAGAGCACTTTTCAGGGTACTCAAAGACACTTTACATAAGCTAAAATGATCATAGAAAACAACACAATAAAAACATAACACACAACATTAATCACACATTAAAAGCAGTTCTGAAAAGGTGAGTTTTCATTAGTGATTTGAACATGAACAGATGGGTGCAGTCTCGGATGTGTTTGGGGAGAGAGTTCCAGAGGGAGGGGGGGCAGCTATGGAGAAGGCTCTGTCTCTGCCCCAGGTCCGGAGCTTGGTCCTGAGAGGTGGAGACAGGAGGTTGGCATCAGAGGAGCGGAGGCTGGGGGAAGGAGTGTGGTGGTGGAGCAGGTCGGTGAGGTAGGAGGGGGCCTGGTTATGGAGGGCTTTGTGAATGAGGAGAAGGACTTTGAATTGGATCCATTGTGGGACAGGGAGCCAGTGGAGGTTCATTGTTCATTCATTCATGACCATGGCATTCATGATGTTGAAGGTCAGCAGCTAGCTAACTAGCTTACCTAGATAGCTATAGGCTAGTATGGCTAGTTTGAACTTGAAGCTCAGCTAGCTAATTAGCTAACCTAGATAACATAGTATGACTAGATTGTATTTTTTCAGTTAGTAGCAGAGCGCTAGGCTTCATGATATTAGCTTCCTCCTCTCTTACCTCTTGTCTTTTTCACTGAGCTTCAGATTAACTTTACTTACCTACCAGGCAAACTGTGGTTCTTTGGCTCCGCCCACTGAGGTTTAACCTGACCAATGAGACTATTTCTGCCTCCAGAGCAGTTTTGCCGCCAATAAATGTCTGTAGAACTAAAATTACAACATGCTTGAAAGTCATTCGGTATTAATTACAAGTACAATTTAAGCTGGTGCTCTTATGCAAAGCACAAGAAAGCAACACAAGCACGAACATCACAAGCAATCAACAGTATAAGGAGTGCAAGGATCAGAGCCACAGTGTCTGACAACAGATGTGGCAAAACATTGAAGTGACCCTAATACAATCATGTATGATAGTAGTAAAGTACTAGGAAAAGAAATATGAGATAAGAGAGAGGTAGAAAACATTTTTTTTTTTTTTACTTAGACATAAGAGCATATTAGAGCTGCAGTATGGCAGTGGAGGATGTGATTTAGGGGGGAGAGGCAGATGGCAAATATTTCTTTAAGAGATGAGACTTCAGCTCACAGTGGAAGTTAGGGAGTGACTCTGCTGTCCTGACTGGAATGGGGAAGCTCCTTACATCATCGGACGGCCAGAGGGAAGAGAGACGAGTGGACAGACGACCAGCTCACTGCAGGACATACGCGTTCGGGTGCCATCCTAGTAAAACTGAACAGTTAATCAAAAAAAAAAAAAAAAACCTCTAAACTGCAGTATGAACTTCTGCAGAGGCTGTAATTAATTGCTTAAAAGACAGTTCGGTCCAAAGTGGATTTGTGAACAAGGAGTTTTAGAGCTGCAGGCGATCTTTGGTCCATGAATCAAAACCTTTCATCAGACTCAAACTCAGTAAATCCTGCAAACTAACATCAATCTTTTTTTTTTAACAAAATCACTTTTCTTTAAACAATTTTAAAGCTCTAAAAAATGTATGACAAGAAAACGTTTTGATGATAGGAGTCACAGTTTAAATCACAATTGCAATGTTCTGTCAAATAAGCAATTCCATTTTTTGTCAATATCTTTCAGCCCTACATCCTGGCATGCTTCTAGTGCAGCTGTACCTAACCAAGCTGCACAGAACATAATAGAAAAAGCATACCATATGGTGCCAGTATGGATATGGCATGGTACTTTAATGCAGGGGTAAAAAACCCCAAAAAAACACAAAGGTTGAATGAGTCCAGTCTCATCTGGCCTGAAGCCCAGGTTAGATAAACAACCTCCACATCTCCATGGCAACAGAGTTCTGCAGCAGAAAAAAAAAGACCCTCCCAATTCTAAATTTAGGATTTTACTGTTTGTGTTTAGAAGAGTCTAATCTGTCTGAAAAGGTATTCCTAGAAGACACACCTGTTTGACGTACGAGACGGGACGGATCTGATAAGAATCGCATGAATTGATCAGATTTAGGTTATGTAAGATAAGCCTGTGGTTCAGGGCCGTCAGTCCGGCTGCCACACTGGACCTTGGTAATGCTGTTATCTGATCTTTAGACATATTCTAACCAAAAGGCGGCTCTTTTTTTTTTAAATTATTATTATTTATAGACAAGGTGTCACCACTCCAGAACCAAGATAAAGTGCATATATAAAAACAAAAGACACAAACAAAAACCAAAAAAGCCCTACCCGCCCCTACATAGTGTGGATAGTGAGGATAAAATGACAGATAGACAGACAGACAGTATCCACAGGTTTATAATTAATCTAAAGAAAAAGGAAAAAAAAAAAGGTCTTAGTTCATTGGCAGATTCAGAGTTTTCAGGAAGGGGGCCCAGGTGTCATGAAATTTAGCTGTTTGTTCTGCTAACAAATTAAGCCATTGTGATGTTGTTGTTTTGTGTCTGCATTTCCAGTTGAGCAATATTGTCTTTTTTGCAATGGTCAAGGTGATAAGTATGGTGTTGTGGTGTTTGTGTAGGTGACTGATGGGTCTCCTAAAAGGCAGAGGGAGGAGGGAAAGTGGAATGCTGTGACCCAATACTTGGGAGATGGTAGTTATTATGTTATTCCAGAAATTTTGAGTTGGTGTGCAAAGCCATACTGAGTGAAAGGCGGCTCTTACTTATGGATAACACAGGCAGGTGTTAAAATTCACTTAAAAAAGTAACTTCAGTGTTACATAAGTTTTTATGATTTTGTTTTCAAATATACTATGGGGTAGTTTAGCTAAAAATATTCAATGAATTTGAAGACTATGGCTGTGTTCACTGTTCACACAGCGTTTTCTTGTGTGGAAAAAGCACTGCCTGGAGTGCCTCTTGTGAGGAGAAATAAAAAAAAGCGGATCACAGCAATGTCATCTTGTCATGGCTGACCGGCTGTTCCATTGCCTGCCTCACCTCCTGACCTGCCTGCTTCTTCTACTCCTCTCTGATCTCTTTTTGTCTGTGTGTCTTGTCTATGTGTTGTGTTTCTAGGTCCCGTTGAGAGCTTCAATCAGTCCAGTCCAGCCTCCTCCCTGCACCAGCTGGCCTTAATTCACAATTACTCTAGCAACATATACAGTATATACTAGTCACTTTCCCTTCAGTCCCTGCCAGATTGTCTAGTGTGTTCTGCCTAGCTTTCCTGTGTTCGTTCATGTTCCTGTTTGTAGTTATCGGTTATCTGAACTCTGCCTTGTCTGATCCCTGCCTGGTTTGGTTGCCTTTTTTGTATTTTGCTCGACTCACAGTAAAGTACTTTTTTCATCATTTATCTGCCTCCATGTGTCTGCATCTGGGTCCTTGTCTCTCCCCATCACACATCTGACGTGAGCTGAGCAGCTGCTAGCTCACTAGCTGGTTAGCTCTTCTAGCAAACAATACAGTGTGTGCTCACAAACATTATACATGTCCAGTATAATCCATACTGCCTTTATGATCGCTGTTGTGGGATGACCGATTTCTCCACCGGCACTTTGACTTTCTCCATATTTGTTGTTGTTATGGGAAACGGCGAGCATCTGCTTCATCGCGATTGGTTGGCTGAGAAAAAAGCAGTTCACGTCACCCGGTGCTTTTCTGAAAATTTCATGAACATTTCTCAACTTTTGAAAGCGCTCCTCTCTGACAAAAAAAAACAAAAAAAAACGCCGCTGCAGCGCTTTTCGGGAGCCATTGCTTTTAATGAGAAAAGGACGCTGGCAGTTTGGAAAAAAACGCTATGTATGAACGCAGTCTAAGTCGTCACAATACTGGACCCTGATTGGTTGACAGTAGCAGCTCCTCTAATTCAAATGAGGTAAACCTGCTGAGTGGAGGCTACAGCAGTTCAAATGCTGCAAACTGGCCTGATTGGACGGATTTCAGTCATTTTGTAGTGAGGGAGCCAATCAGGACCAAGTCTAGCTGTGATGCGGTTCCTGGAATTAGTCCGAAACTGCCCGGAAAAAGCTTAAAATTTAACCGCTCAAACAAAATCCAATTTTATCAGCATGTTCATTTAATGTCTTTGATCATATCTGTATATGAATAGAGGAAAGCTTGAATTCCTATGACAGGGCCGCTTTAAAGTTTAACTCAAATAAAAGTAACAGGGAAGGGAAAATAAACACTGAAGCTGCTCACTGAAAAGTACTGCGCTCTGCCGAATGTGTACCAAGATAACTTGCCTAATTAAATATGGATTAAAAGCTAGATTGGTTATGATTACTTACTTCCCACCTCTGCCAGCAGCCATCCCCGAACACACACACACACACACACACTTCTCCGAGGATATAGGCTGGTGATGGCAAACCTAATGTGCCCGTTTTTTCTCTGTCAGCCTATTCCAGTCCTGTGTGTGTGTGTGTGTGTGTGTGTGTGTGTGTGTGTGTGTGTGTGCATGTAGGTTTTGGAGGACCAGCGTGGGCGAGAGAGAGGTGAGTGCTAAAATCCCATAGCAACAACCATTACGTACAAACCAGTAAACAACACTGATGGAAGGTAGAGTGCTTCCACATGTTTCTGTTTTTGTGTCTCCATGCATGCATTTGTGTGTTTGGATGCGTGTGTGTGTGTGTGTGTGTGTGTGTGTGTTTGTGTGTGTGTCTGCAGGCACAGTGAGTGAATTACTAATTACTGTGGATATGAGCTAAATGCATCTATCATTTTGTATACCTGAATTAATCAAACATGATTCTATCTCCATAAATGCTCAACTAAAAGTTTAGTTTCAGCTACAATATTTACAGTATAGAGAGGATGCTGGTTATGCAAGTTACCACACATCCTTTATAGTTATTGTAGTCATGTAGAGCAGTGATTCTCAACCTTTTTAATATCATGGACCCCTAATTTAGTCCACAATAGAGCCACAGACCCCCAATTGATGAGATTTTGTCTCTCAGACCCAAATCTGAGAATATTTTTACTGTTAGATATTTGTCCAGAATCTGTATTGTAGGTAGAGAGATAACAGTGAAACTATAACCAAAAACAGTCATTCTTCTGCATTCTCTAATTGTGTTAACTATCTTGTAAATGAAGTAATGCTGAAGTTGAACAATTCATCAATTTGCTGGGGACCCCCTGGAACCCCCTCAAGGACCCCTGGTGGTCCCCGGACCCCCATGTTGAGAATGTAGAGGATGGTTGCTTGACCAGTGGGTCGACATTAAAGCTGCACTAGGCAAGATTTGTATGTAAAAAAATACACCTGTCTTATCAGTCTAAAACACAACAGAGAAGAGCGTCCCATCAGCATTAATTGATGCATTGTAGATTTGCACCGTTTGTCAAGACAAAGTTCCGGTGTCAGGTTTTGGAGAGTGGCGGGAAATCTTCTTGCTGCACAGGAAGTGACGAATCAAAACTTCAGAGTGAAATCCAATCTGTCTCCTAACCAGCAGCAGAGGAAGCTGGACTCACCAGCGTTAGATAGGGTTGTAGAGGTCTGCAACCCGACCCGAACCCAACAGGACCCAAGACTGTACTATATGTCGGGTATTGGCCTGGGCGGGCTTGGCTTTTAAATAAATAATTCGGGCTTGGGTCGGGCTCGGTTGTTTTTTTTTTTTCATGCTGTTAAGGGAAAAATAAACTTCACCCTTTGTGGATCAAAATGAATCAGCAAAGGTTCAAGAGTCTCCCGTGGATTCTTTATTCAGACATGGTTCAGTTCAGTGTTCCAGACAAGCAACAAAGAAGTGACAAAGAAAGGAGCGGAGAGGATTCACTTATATAGATTAGAGTAAACAAAATTGGAAATCTCAGCACAGAGCCAAACCCACAGATCAGATTTCTTGGCTCAAAGACAAACCCACAGTTCAGGTTTCTTGACTTAAAGCCAAAAACCTCACCTGATATGGGACACACGGAAACACACGTATGAATAGCATAAACTATTGTCCACCTATAAGAACACTCAAAACCACACATAACCATATATAGTGGACATGCACACGTACATGCACTAATTACATCATTATGGTATGTAAGGAAGAAAAAACACTCTACTCTGCAGGACAAAGGAAACAAAGGACAGAGTATGTTATTCATTAAAAAAAGACAGTATTCATTTTATTTCTTACAATGCGTGGAAAAAAGCACAATGTTTTATGCTCCTCGCTTTCTCCTGAAGCTCCGTGTCACACAGGCTGGGCACACACAGCCCCCCTCCCTCTGCTGAGCGCTGCTCTCTCTCTCTCTCTCTCTCTCTCTCTCTCTCTCACTCTCTCTCTCTCTTCTCTCTCTCTCTCTCCTCTCCGCTCTGTCACTGATGCTGAAAGACGCACGGCGGCTACAGTACCAAAATGGGCTTTTTTTCATTTTTGTTTTACTACTTCATTTTCTGTTTTACAAATGATAAGGGAAAATCAAGTCCTTCATAAATGTTGTAGTATCTGCCGTTTCTGACCAGCAAAACGGAAAATGCCTTCTATTTCCGTTTTTCATTCGTGGATTTTGATGTGGATTTTTAAATTTCCGTTTCTGAAAAGGAAATAGAATGGCCAAAAAATACACGGACCACGAGGCTATGACTTTTGAATAGGAACATTTTGATTTTGGCTTTCGGGTCGGGTTTGAGCTTCAAATGTTCCATTACAGTCGGGCTTAGTTTCGGGTCGGGCCTGAACGTCTCGGGCTGGGCTCGGGCTTCATTTCCAGGCCTGTGTAGAACTCTACCGGGTCGGTAAACATGAGCGAGCTGTGTGACGTTTACTGACCTCACCGCACAGGATTTCTGGGTAATGAAGTTCAAATTACCTCGTGCTGCCGTTTGGCTGCCAACATGCAAAGTTGCAGAGTGCAATTCCGGTTAAAGGAATAGTTCACCCAAAAATGAAAACTCTGTCATCATCTCCTCCCCCTCATGCCAGTTGAAACACAGGTGAAGTTTGTCCATATAACACACAGGGAGGCTGCAGCACAACTCCATAGCAGCCTTCTCCAAAAGAACTGAAGTCAGTGGGGACCAGTTCTTCAGAGTTCCAAAAAGACCTACAGTATATTTACACCATCATTTAGTGCAAATCTGAACTACAGCTGATTGATTTGCAACAAATAATGGTGTATAGGTCTTTCTATTCACAGTGTGATTGTTTGGCTGTTTTTGTTTTGGAGCTCTAAAGAACAGGTCCCCATTGACTTCAGTTGTTTTGGAGAAGGCTGCTACCAAGTTGTGCTGGCAGCCTCCCTGTGTGTTATATGGACTAACAAATTTCACCTGTGTTTCATTTGGCATGAGGGGGAGTAGATGATGACAGGATTTTCATTTTTGGGTGAACTACTCCTTTAAACAGTATTTGCAAATACTGTATCATGATTTTTTTAGTCTACTTCCCAGACATGTGGGGTTCAGAGAATCACAGGAAAATCATTTGCAAGTTGAGTTGATAAAACCTTTATGTGACTGATAAATTATCATTCACTATATGAATTGTCCTGATGCAGTGAACCCATGCAGAAACTATGGAGAACAAATTTCCTCTGCAAATACTATTACTTTTTACTGTTACTATTACTTGAGTAAAGTCTCCCTGAAGTAATGATGTTTCTACGTGAAACATGACAGTGCCGTCTTCACCTCTCTAGGCTGGTATCCACTGAAGGTCTCTCCAGTGGGAATTCAGTCAACATTACCTTGAGCATCACTTTTGCCATAATAATGCTGAATAAGATCAACAAATCAAATCCCACTGACAATCAGCACACAGGTCAATATCTGTATCTGCTGTGGAGGCAACGTGCTTTCTATTCTTTCTATTTTCTATATGCCCTATTATTATTATTATAGAGAAACTTTTCTACCTTTTCTCTCTGGCTCTCATTTCTTTACCTAGCATGTTTGTTTGTTTGATAATCAACAATAATGCACAGCCATCAGTCATGCATTTATTAAAATCATTGAGGATAGCACATACAGTTTCCAAAACTTATTTCCGATCTTTATAAAGACAAGAAGGCTAAGAAAACGTCATTGGCTGGCCGAGAGTCGCAGTTCATACCATAAGAAAACACATTGAATTAATAATTTTATGAAAATCAGACATATGAAATTATCTTGCTAATTACAATTTACAATACAAACATCAGCTAAAAAATGTCCTTATCATACATGCTCATTCTAGGGAAACAGGAATACTTGTTTTTATTGTCGGGGCACTGTGGCTGAACCCGGTCTCACAGCAGTTCGTTTTTCCATTTTTTTCATGACACTCAGCACGACTTTCAAACTAATGTATTTCAGTTGGAAGTATCTTTTTTTAGGTCGTGTTCATTTCACAAAAAAAATGGCAAAATCGTGTCCATGTACACGAATCAATAGATTACATTTTCGTGACTATTTCATGAACTGCCGTGAGACCGTGTTGGTGGCTCCTCTTAACAATGTTTGCATCTGGGAATTTAAGGATATTCTGCTGTTTCTCTCAGTCAGTCCCTCTGAATAAGAGCATCAGCTAAATGCCTAACATGTAAAATGTAATGTCATGTCTTGCAGTGCCCAGCCTTGGGGAACGGGGGGTTTCTCATGAAAAATGTCTTCCAGAGTTCTGCTTCTTCTGGTCAAGGACAGCGAGCAGCCCGAGTCCTGCCAGGGAATTTGGAAAAAGCCCTAAATTACCCGACAGGAGAAGGACTTCCAGTGGACTGGAGGTACAGGAGTTCAGGGTCAGCTCTCCTGCCGCTCCTCCTCACTCCCACACGGCTCTGTGTGTGGATCCAGATAACAATTAGATGACGGTAAAAGCTCAAAGATACTTTGGTGGGAAAGTCTTGAGATCTTGTAATTCAGGGTTATTTGTGTCTGTTAATCTCTTGTGTGAGTGTATTTTCTAATCACAAAAAGAGATAATATGCAAAAAAAAAAAAAAATGTATCTTTTCTTTGCATTGAAGCTGCAGCACAAAGGACATGAAAACAGAAACACACAGCCATCATTATGGGATAAAAAACACATACAATCAGTGTTATATTCCTTTTTCTTGTAAAGGGTTAGGGTTAGTGACTTAGACTTAAGTGAGTTAGACTTGTGAATGGGTTTCAATATCAATATAAAGTTATTTGGTGATTTTCGGAGAAAATCTTTAACATCCTCCTGCAAACCGTAACATCTCTCATATATATAATAGTGTGAAATTTTCCATTATAGCTGCATCAAGTAATCTCTGATCTTTATCAACCTCCATCAGCAACTAGTAGTGTTTTCAAAACAGAGAACAAAGTGTGTTTTGAAAGCCAAGAATCTGAGCAGCCAAGTAATCGCTGAGTCAATGGTATTGATAACAACGCTATCAAATCGATTATGGTCAGTTTATTCTATTGGGCAGTAAAAATCCTATTTCCCCTTTAACTATCACTGGCTGAAGCATCTAATGTACAGTACTGTCATGGGAATAGGTGAGTACAGCTGCAGGTAGACAGGTAGGTGGGTAGGATGAATAGATCAATACATATCTGCTTTATTATTTATTTCATTTCATCTTCATCTTTATTTAACCCTCATCCTACCTCTGGGGTACCCGCAGACCCCAGAGCTATACTTTTTGTCATATCTCACAGGTGCTTTCTTCTGTCATTCCAATTTTTCATGACTTTGTCAATCAATTTGTTCCTAATGACTTCATATCATTGTTTTCTGTTTCTGTTTTAATTAGTGCTTTTTAAAAATACCAACGTATCGGGGTCCTGGGGGACCCCAGTCAAAAGCACCCAATTCCGCCTATGCAGTTTTAATAGATGGAACTATTTATTGAGTTCATGTTTGCCATGGGTCCTAATTTAAAGTATCACACACTATCAGGGGGGGTAGGGGCACTCTGTCAGTCATTTTGAAGGAGACAGACACAGATGCAGCAGACACAGATTTCCTCATGTGCTCTGTGACCCTAAATACTGCTCTTCCTAAGGTCAGATGATGTTCAAAGTCAGAAATACAATACATCATTTAATTAACTGTAACTTTCCTAAAATAATAATGATATGTTTTTTTTTTCAGATGACATTAATTACATAAGTAATAATGTTTTGAGAAGAAATAAGTTAACATTTTGCTATGATGGTTGTTTCTTACAGTAGTTTATTCTTGGGGTCCCCAGGGACCCCAGACGGTAGTCCTTGTATGTTAAATATGTTGGTAGGATGCGGGTTAACCAGTCGAGAAATTCCTCCTGTTTTTTTCTCTACATTCTGTCCCGTCTCTCTGCATAATACTGAAGTCAAAACGCTTGTCTGATGGCAGACTTCCCATCACCTCTACTTTAAAAGAAGAATCAATGAAAGCAGCTGTGAGGTTTTGAGCGTTATCTCTCCTCTCCCTCTCAGATTAATATAATTAAAATGTCCAAGTAGCCTTCATGATGTTTTATGTGCACAACTCTCAGGCAGACGAGTCGATCCAGAGATCTCAATTAAATGAGCCAGTTAATCATTTAAATTTACTATTATGTATATCATGTTTAAAGATGTAATTCAACATTTTTTGGACCACCTGAATTATCTTCTTGAGGTGTTTAGATTTAGATGTGACATGGAAAATAAGCTTTTTGGAAGTTAACATAACTCAAAAGCTTTGCTGCACAAACAATGCAAAACATGCAAAACTCATGTTTGGCTCTCACACACTGACCAGACAGTAATATTTAATCTAATCTAATAAATCACAAAGTAAACTAGAAGGCACTCAGAGCGCAAACCTCCACCGACGCTGTACAATTCTCCAGCTTCCAAAGTGCAGCTCTTCATGTGATTGCAACGCTGTTTAGCAGCCGACTTTTCCCAGATGTCGGACTTTCCCAGCCGGACATGAACGCAGCATAGTGGCTAAAAAACAATTTAAAACAAACAAAAACAAACAAATTAAACTAACAAACTAGCGGCAGAAATCCCACATCTGGATCACCACCAACAACTAACATCTAACAAGTTGATCGAGTTTCAGCCAAATCCTTTTGAAACTTTTTGAGATCTCTTGCAGGCAGGCAGGCAGGCAGGCAGGCAGACAGACAGGCAGATAGACAGACAGACAGACAGACAGACAGACAGACAGATAGACAGACAGACAGACAGACAGGCAGGAAGGCAGGCAGACAGACAGACAGACAGACAGACAGAGACAGGCAGGCAGGCAGGCAGACAGACAAACAGACAGACAGGCAGGCAGACAGGCAGGCAGACAGACAGGCAGACAGACAAACAGACAAAGGTGAAAACACTCTGTAACCTCCTTCCAACTTCACTGACAGGCAATGAAGCCTGTGGTGGAGCGACAGTTTCAACAAGCCTGTATGTCATTTAATAGAACAGAGCTTTTATCAAGGTCAGTGTTGGGTGTTACAAAGTACTGCGTTACTCTAATCTCATTACTTTTTCCTGTGAAAGAGTAAAGGAAGGCACTGTTCCAGTTTCAGTAATCACATAGGTTGTTAGATAGGTAGATAGGTTGTTACTTGTGTTTCATTTTTAATTTCTTTATTGGCAAAATATCTATCAAAAAATTCCCCTCGTCTTATGCTGCCTTCAAGTCCTGTCAGAAATATCAGAATTACTAGTAGAGCACAAATGAATGAGCCAACAAAGTGCTGAAAATGACTCGGAAAGTGTGAATTTAATGCTGCAGGCTCTGTCTTTATAAAAAACCTTAAAGACAGATTTAGTGTCTCTCATTTAGATTCTTCTGCTGGTAATGTGGCTTAGCTCCACAATATTTATTGACTGGAAGTTAGCCGAGCACAATCGTTTTAGGGGGTAACGCAAGTAATGCAACCAGTAGTGTAACTAATTACTTTTCTCGGGGAGCAATAAGTTAAGTAATTAATTACTTTTAATAATAGTACGAGTAACGTGTAATTTATGACTTTTTTCCCAGTAACGACCCCAACACTGATCAAAATCCACATCTGTAATTGTTTATTGAAACAAAAACGTCCCACAAGCCGAAACGCCGCTGCTCTTTTCCTCCACACACACACACACACACACACACACACACACACACACACCTGTGCCCCGCTCAGCTCTCCCTGCTCAGGAGACGTTCAGAAGCTTCGTATTGATGCTAATAATCCATCAGTCCCCTCCTGACCTAACCCGCCGCTCGGCTCCGAGGACAGGCGGCTCAATATGCGGTCTATTACCGCAGTAATAGCTGGCAGGCAGATGAAAGCAGCAGGAATCCAGTCCCTGCTCCCCGTCTGTCATTACTGCCGAAGCAGCCGGAGCACAGGGGGCCAATGAAAGTAATTCAGAGATGATTAAGGGAAGAATCTGGTGAAAGGATGAATTAACCTGCATGTGCAATTGGACTGGAGCAAAGAATTTGGATGCACAAGTGAGAGAGAGCGAGTCCACATAGAGCGACTACACACACACACACACACACACACACATGGCACGTGCGAAGGGCATGCATGCACGTGCGCGCTCACACACAGGCTGAAACTCACTGAGAAACATCAACCTCCCACACATGCTTTTGCACACACTCACTCACACACACACACACACACACATACACACTCATTTCCCAGTCCCAGGGGGAGTGCACAATGCTTCTGGAGCAAAGGCTAACAGAGAAGAGAGGACACAAGAGGGAACACACAGTCCCTCTCTTCAGTCAGGCAGGAGTTGTGGATGTGAAATCGTCCAGCGGCGGCTCCTCGTATCTCGAACATCTCGTTGTGGGATGTTTCAGCCACTAATAGGCCGAGTGGAATTATCAGAAGATGAGGGAGGGAGAAATACAAAGACAGAGGCAGAGAAAGAGAGAAGTTTGTGAATACAAGCGAGTATAGTGTGTAGCAGGGAGTAATAAACCGAATGAATGAATCATCAGAATATGAGACAGAAAGACAGAGGGGTCGAAGAAGACAAAGCTGTGTATTGTACCATATCCTTCTTTTTTCCTGCCTGGTCTCCTTCTCTTCTTATGTGTTTTTTTTCTCTGGTTTGTAATGTTCCTTCTCTAAACAAAGCTGCCTCTAGTGGAATATGTGCATTACATCAGTGATTCTCAACCCTTTTCATATCAAGGACCCCTAGTGAATGCAGGTTTCGTTTTTGTGTTTTGTGTTTAGAGTTTTGAGAAAATGAGCCTTAGTTTCAGAAAATGTGTGTAAGAAATTGTGAAAAAGTGTAAAAAAAAAAAAAAAAAAAAAAGTCAAACAACCCTTACCAGCCAAAGTGCTACATCTAACTGGTTTGCAATCAGTTGTACCGCCCTGCCCCGCTTCCCCTGCTGACCGCCTCAGCTTCATTTAGACTGCTGGGAAAATCGGTCAGAAATGTTTTCAGAGAAGTGTAGAAATTGAAATAGGGTGAGGAGGTCAGTGGAGGACGCCATTAAACGGAGGAAAAATGACCTGAGCACGGAGAGGATTTTAGAAAATCTAAACCGAAGCTGAATTTCGAATCAAAGAGCTCATCCATCATCTATAAATCCTGCTCAGACGCCTGGTCAGAGACAGACAACACACTGATAAATCACGCTGCTGTCGATCCTCAAACAATAATTGAAACGGTTCCAAAATGAGATTATTCTAAAAAATGTGACACCTAGACTGATCGCACAAATTGAAAACTAGTTATGGTAGCCTACTTTTAAAAGGTTAGAAGGTCACTTAAGTACTTGTTTTGCGAAATGATAACACTTGGATTTCCTAGATTTTAGAGATAATCAATGATGAACCTCGGGGGAATTATTGTAAGTCGTCCCCGGTCGTCTTAGTACGCAAGAAGGATGGAGGAGTGCAGTGGTGCATAGATTACCGCTGCCTAAACAGTCTGACGGTCAAGGATGCATATCCCTTGCCCAAGATTGAAGAGTGTCTCGATGGAGGAGCTACTATGTTCTCAACACTTGACCCTCAGTCTGGCTATTGGCAGATAGCATTGGATGACAAAGACCGCGAGAAGACTGCATTCATCACCAAATGGGGCCTCTATGAGTACACCCGCATGCCATTCGGGCTCTGCAACGCCCCAAGCATGTTTCAGAGGGCAATGGAGCTTGTCCTCAGGGGCCTTCAGTGGGAAACATTGCTGATCTACCTGGACGATGTCATTGTCCTGGGTAGAGGAGTGGATGAAAGCCTGGACTGGCTTACACAGGTCTTCAAGTGTCTCCACAGTTATGGGTTGAAGTTGAAGCCATCTAAATGTCACTTGCTTCAAGAGGAAGTTCTCTTCCTGGGCCACGTTGTGAGTGGTGACGGGATCCGCCCAAACCCAGCTCTGGTCAAGGATGTACAGCTCTGGGAGCCCCCCAACAACCTGCAGGAGCTGCAAGCTTTTCTTGGGCTGTGTAACTACTACCGCAAGTTTGTTCCAGCTTTTGCAGAACTGGCAAGCCCTCTCCACAGCCTTCTAAAGAAGGGGGCTATGTTCCTGTGGACAGATGAACACCAGGATGCTTTTACACAGCTAAAGGAAAAACTAACAACTACACCAGTGCTGGGATACCCCACTGTTGGAGGCAAGTACATTCTGGACACGGATGCCTCGAACCACAGTATTGGGGCTGTTCTGTCACAGCTCCAGTGGGGAGAAGAGCGAGTTCTAACATACGCCAGCAGCCATCTTACACCAGCTCAACAGAGGTACTGTGTCACCAGACGTGAGTTACTTGCTGTCGTCCGCTACACCCGCCAATTCCGCCACTACCTACTGGGCCGGAAGTTCCTGCTGCGAACAGATCATGGCAGTCTCACCTGGCTTTTTCGGTTCAAATACCCTGAAGGTCAGTTGGCTCGCTGGCTGGAAGAGTTGAGCCAATATGACTTCCACATCGAGCACCGAGCAGGCCGGCAACACTCAAATGCTGATGCCATGTCAAGGCGAACCAAAGAACATTCAGACAAATGTGACTGTTACCAAGCTGGAAAGAACTTGTCCGACCTGCCATGTCAAGGATGTAAGTACTGCCGAAGACTTCATGAGCAGTGGGCAAGGTTTGAAGATGATGTCGATGATGTTGTGCCGCTGGCAGTAAGGTGCATCCAGTCAGGCAGTGAGACCAGTGGTGATAACATTCAGTTGATGGAAACAGGCCAGCCACATGCACCTATGCTGGAGACTCCAGTAGTTAACTGGCTGCAGTCAGTCAGCTCTGAAGAGCTTGCCAAACTCCAGAAAGCTGATCCTGTCCTCTCCATCCTCCACATGTGGAAAGAATCTGGGACACTCCCTACTAAAGATCAGGTGATGCTTGAGAGCCCTGCAGTGAGGAAGTTCTGGCTCTGCTGGCCACATGTCATGCTGCGGCAAGGAGTTCTCTACTATTCCTGGGAGGGAGTGGGAGCCCAACACCCAACCTTGTTGCTACTAGTTCCAGCTTCCATGCAAAGAGAGGTCCTACAGCTTGCCACAACCCTCCTCACTCTGGTCATCTTGGAGAAGCGAAAACCCTTGAGCGTCTACGCCAGAGCTACCACTGGTATGGGATGGGTGAGGATATCCGTCTGTTTGTAAGGAGATGCCAGCACTGCAATGCATGCAAAGCTACAGGACCAGTGAAAAGGGCCAAGCTGCAAAGCTATCAAGCTGGGGCACCTCTGGACCGTCTCCATTTAGACATCCTCGGGCCATTCCCAGTATCCAGCTCTGGGAACAAGTACATTCTCGTCATAATTTACCAGTTTACCCGATGGGTCGCGGCCTTTCCTGTTCCTGACCAAGGGGCTGAAACAACAGCAAGGAAGCTGGTGTACGACTTTGTTGCTCGATTTGGAGCCCCCCTCGAGTTGCACACTGACCAGGGTCGCAATTTTGAGAGTTCCCTGTTTCAGAGTGTATGCAAGCTCTTTCAGATCACAAAGACAAGGATCACCCCCTACCACCCTGCCTCTAACGGACAGGTGGAGCGGTTCAACAGAACCTTACTCCAGATGGTCCGGTGCTACGTGAACCAGAACCAAAAGAACTGGGACGAGCATCTGCCACTACTCACCGCAGCCTACCGCAGTTCACGGCATGCAGTCACGGGGTTCACACCTAACAGGCTCATGTTGGGCAGAGAAGTTCATCAACCTCAGGATATTCAGTCTGGGGCTGCAGAACTCAAATCTAACCGAATGGAGGTAGCAGATTTCCTTTACAACCTGGAGGAAGGACTCAAGGAGGCACAAAACACAGCGAGAGAGCATCTCCGCACTGCACAAAAACGTCAGAAGAGGGTGTACGATGTTCGAGCACAAGAACATTCCTACAGTGTTGGAGATTTGGTGTATGTAAAGGATGACACCAAAAAGAAAGGACTAAGCCCCAAGCTTCAAGCACCTTGGAAGGGCCCCTTGATTGTTTCCGCATGCCGTGGTCCTGTCCTCTACGAGATTCAAGGGTTGAAGCGCAGTCAAACGTCAAAGGAGCCAAGTGCTGCAGCGGTGCCAAGGCCCGGCTATACAGCTACCTGAAGAGGATGTCTCGTTGGTACCAGAGCTGCCATTACAAAAAGACAATGCTAAATCCAGCAGAGGAAGGAGCTTCTCGAGAGTCATGCGATCAAGAGGAAACACCTCAGCCCGAAGCTCCAAGGTGTCAGCGGGAAAAAAGACGAGAGGTCAAAGACATTCCAGAAAAGACTGTTAAAACTTCCAGTGGACGCGTAGTTAATAAGCCAGAGAGATTCAGGAACTAGTTATTAAAAGAGAGACTGTTTAGTTAATCTTCAGATTTGTTAATTAATCTAAGAGGTTAAATGTTTACATTAGAACATTTGGACTTGAGAGGGTAATTATATAAAAAAGAAAAAATGTGTGTTTTACAGCCATTTAGCTACAACTTAGTGTTTTGAGTTTGCCAAGACTGTGATGTGAGCTGACAGTAAACTCTTAACTCAATTATTCCTAATTGGAATCATCTTGGAATTGTGCAAATACCGATTGAACCTTACGGATCATCATGCATTGCTAGAATGTCGTGTTCTGTCTTCCCCTGTGGAGGCTTACTAGTTTGAGATGTGTGTGTGTGTTTGTGTAGATCTGTTGTGGTGTGTGTGTGTGTGTGTGTGTGTGTGTCTGAGGTAAAATGAAGACCCAAACACACACACACACACACACCAAACTACCATGGATTTCAAATTTAGACAAGTAATTATTATTTCTTACAGGTCGAGGCATTTTCACCTTACTACTGTAACAGTGTTGAAGTGTTAAAGCGGCACCAGGCAACTTTTTTTTCACTCTGAAGTTTTGATTTGTCTCTTCCTGTGGGTGGAGAAGTGTTTAAGGATTTAATTTGGGCAAAGAGGGCAAATCTACAACACCTCAGTCAGGGCGAATGGGACGCTCTTCTCTGTTGCAGTCCCACTTTGTGTTTTAGACTGATAAGACAGGTGTGTTTTACATAAAATTCTTGCCTCGCACAATTATAAATTCGTTCCACTAAAACCTTTCCTAAGTCAGAACTGTTCCGGTCTACTTACCACTGTTTTGACAACAGTGTCAGTCATGTGATTCAGACAGGAACCCTGTGCAGGTCAAACTGCCATGCTCACATCAGCAGCTCTCAGTCTGCAGGTGGCTTTGGAAGCAGTGATATACATACATATACATCTTTGACCAGTGTCAAATCCTGTTCCCCATGCAGCAGCTAATGTCACGTCAATGATATTTGGCACCGTTAGCTAGCTAGTTAGCATAGAATGATAGCAACTGAATAACGAACTTTCAAATTTTCGATATACCACACAGGTGTTAAGATCACATAGTGCTGAAAATCAAACTTAAAGGATAAGGTTGGTGTTTTTTAATGCATTTCTTACCGTCAACAAATCCTATGAAAATAACAAAATCAACAATGTGTTTGCTCTACTTTCTGACTTCCCACGTACCGTTTTTAGCCGTCAAACCGGAAGTCATTGGCTCCAATTGTAAGCTAAAAACCTTTAAATACAGCTCACAAAGACATAGTTTCAATCTTAAAAATCGCTAATTACCATGAAAAGTCAGGCTGTTGTAGTTATTACCAAATGAAATTCAAATGGGAACAAATTCTTCATTACGCCGGGGACTATTTTCGGTGCTACGGAACTACTTTCCTGAGATCGCAAACGTGTTTACAGCCGGCTTATTAAGTTGTTTGAGGAAAAAGTCGGCCAGCATCGTGCATCGTGATGATGAAATATGCTGCCCAGAGCATTTTTTTTAATACAATGGAGTTCTATGGCTGCTGGGACATGGCTGCATTGGGCACCGGCTACATGGACGAGACTTAAATTATTGCTGATTTTGTTGTTTTCATAGGATTTGTTGACGGTAAGAAATTCATTAAAAAACACCAGCTTTATCCTTTAAGTGTAGAGGATTACAAACGTGTTAAAGTGGAAACAGACAACTTTTCAACTTTCCCCCCGTTGTCCCCCCCTAGTGTTTCCAAGTGGTATTGTTGTTTGCGCAGCTGTCGCAAAGACTACCGCATCACTTTCTGTTAGAGCCTAGCTCTGTGCAACAGAACAAACCATCTGTCTGCTTATCAACTCCTTGATCATAACACAATATAATAACTTTCACCACTGCTCATTTTAGAAAGGCCACTGCAAGAAAACGTGTTCTTTGTTTAGATTATCAAACGGACAATGGATCATTTGTTTGTTTCTGGCATAGTTAGATGTTTGTTTCTTTTGTTCCAGAAACAAACATAGATGTTTCTGGAACAAAATAAACCAACATCTATGTTTCAGAAACAAACATAGATGTTTGTTTCTGGCTGGTCCTGGCTTCCTTGTAGCTCCTGGTTCGTTTTCTGGCTGCTAGTGGTAGCCTTAGCAAGCTTAGCAAGCTAAGGCTACCGCTACCGGGGAAAACCTATCCTATCCTCTTTTGGTTGCGCAATTGATGACTTGCACTTCTTTTTCCTTTGTGCCGTAAATCGAGCCTTCATTCTCCCGGGAAAGCGAGGCTTATAGGGAACCAATCTAAACGCCGATGGTGTCATTATTCTATATTTGCACATTACACTGTGCAATCAACGTTTACCTCATAATGATAAGTTAAAGCCAAAAAGTTGTCTATAGGGTCTTTAAAAGTGATGCTGTGTAGCATTCACAGCATGTGAATGTGACGTCAGATAGTTGATAAAATGAGAAAAATCTTGCCTGAATTTCCTTGTTGGAATTCTAGTAGGAAGTCGGATTTCTCCCAAATCTGTGTGTCAGCATAACACTGCAGGACTGGTGGTTCACTTCCTACACACCCGGTTCAGCCAGCCACGCTACATTAAATGTATGGCATGCTACTGTAAGGCCTTTTGGATAAAAGTGTCACACAAGATATGAGGAAACTTTCATGATTCCCTTGGAGAAATCAGGTCACTGCAGCAGCAAATAGTAATAGGATACAGCAGGGAACAGAATTTGAACATATAGAATATAAACAGTAGAATTGAAACATAAAAAGCTATTCTAAATATAGTCAATTGGGGTTATGTAAACATTTGCATCCAACAATTCCAACACATGTATAGTAGAATTTAAGGATGAGAAGTTTGGGGAAAACTATGAACTTATCAGTGTCTTATCAGTGTGCAGAGTAACACCAGTAGGACTCAACGTTAGGCAAAGAATTTGAGATTTCGAGTCCTGCTAAATCCAGGATAGGTTTCACCTTTGTCACATCAAGGAAATTTTTTATCCTCGGGGTGGATCTCCCAGCACTGCATCAATGGCACTGAAATAGAGTCTCTTCAGCTCTGTGTTGTCGTTGGTGTCGTTTTGTCCCACACTCTCCTAAGCAACATACTCCTCAAGGTTCCTGTTCATTGTACGTCTCCTTTTGCTGGGTTGTAGTGTTGCGTTGTTGTTGGTGGCTGTATTCCAGAGTTCGGTAAATACAGTGTTACATCTCAGCTCACGTACACACTCTGTGGCACTGTGCACGAGTTTCACTCCAGTAAGTAGGTCCATGTCCTTGGCCTGTAACTGCTTGTTCGGTGAGTCGAGAAGCAATAATATCTTGTGCACTGCATGTCCAATAAACACAAAGCTTCCTTTATGTGTTGAAGAAGCCCAATTGCCTCCACTCTCAGCTCTGATCCGTAGACCCGAGTGCTGTTCATCTCTGACAGTACTGCAGAGATATCCTCCAAGTTTTTAAGGATCACTGAGACCGTAGCCAGATGACCGGTCCAGCGCTGGTCCAGGAGGCGCTTCAGACTATCATCTTTGTAGTGTGTGGATATAGTGGGCTTTCTGAAACAAAATATAAAGCATGCCACACACATTAAAGAAGTCACTGATTGCGTCCTCTGCCGACAGAGCATGGACAACCACAAGGTGAAGTTGGTGGTTGAAACAGTGGACATAGGGAATTTCTCGGCCAAGTTTGTCCTGTAGTAGTTTTTGGACCCCCCCCCCCACTCTTTCCGGACATGACGGAAGCACCATCATAACACTGACTCAGTATTTTTGTAGCGCTCAACCCAGCTGTCGTTAGTTATTGTAATATAATGTCTGTGAGTGTCTCTGCGTCCCCGGCTTCGGCAGCGGCCATGGTAAGTAAACGTTCTGTCACCTCCTTACTGTCCTCGGATACAAAGCGAATTACAATAGAAATGTTCTCACACCCGGTGGGATCACGAGTCCCGTCGACTTTGATCGTGAACCAATGTGTGCCTATATCACTTACAATGGCATCCGTAACTACACTGCTCATTGCTTCAATCGGTTTGTTTTGTATGTCATGACTGGTATAAGTTGCATTGCGAGGAATGGATTTTACAACTTTGGCCAGCTGCGTGTCTTTATTGAGCGTATATTCAAGGAGAGAAAGGAAGAGTCCACTCCCACCCTCTGACATACTATCAAATGCATCCAGCTTACCTCTCAAAGGTAACTGATTTGTTGCCAGAAATGCCAAAATATCCACAATGGTGGACATGTAGTATCGATTTCTACCCAGTTGTTCTGTGTTAATCAACGTGGAAATATAGTGCTGCGTTTCTCTCGCTCCCTCCAGATGGCCTCACACATCAGATGCTCTTTAGAAGTAGCATGTTTATGAAAGCCTGGGGTTTTGAGCCATTTCCTTATGTCCATTTGTAAAACTTTTTCGCTAGCTTCATTGAAACTGAAACAGTGCAGTCAAGTTTAATTTTAATAGGGAGGTAAGCCTTCCTGATGCCGGCCTGGCCATGATTTTATTGTATGTATTTTTAACTTATGAATTTGTTTGCAAATTAATTTCATGTTTATTATAATATAATGAATTTTGAGAATTTTGGGGGGGGGGGGCACAAAAGCCCATTTGGACAGGCATTGCCCCCCAGTGCCCCCCCATGACGCCAGCACCGGTTTCATGGCAGTTTGTCAGTTTGTTCTTAGTCCTACATTTACTTTACTTGTAAGAAAGCATGGAAACATGAACTTGACATTTCATTGATGTTATAAGGATTGTTCTCTCAGGCCTATTTGGCGTTTTTACAAAGGTTGTGGTGTTGTTATTGTGTTTTATCCGTTTTAATCATTAACTTGGAGCAGATGTGGAATGCACTGATAGTTTGGGGTCTTCATCATGCCCATCAGTTTAAATAGACAAACCCCTGTAGTGGCATGGAAGAAGACAGAAAAAAACATAGCTGAGTATTTTACTCATCAGTTCTTAACATCTTAACATATCTAAATAAAGTTATTGATACGTGTAAAGTTATTTATACGTGTCCAGATCCTCTTATAGAGGACCTGTGAAGCCTGCTGTGCGCAGCGCTGCAG